>NC_060271.1:50566426-50753837 GCF_021613505.1 Equus quagga
TTGAGAAACTTGAGCCCCTATATTCCCTGAAACCCTCTGGGCCTGTAAAACTAGTCTTATTATGGCTCAATTGGGAAAGTAACATCCCTGTTTCAGGGGGAAAGGGATTATTCACCAAGAGTGTTGCAGGACCAGGTGCTGATGGATGATACTTGGGAGTGGATATTAAGTATTCTTGACTAGAGCCAGGGTGGGCAGGATAAACTGGAAAGGGTTCATTTGTGGGGACTCTCTCCCCTGATTCACAATTTAACATCCTGGCCAGGTGGTCTGTAGTCAATCTTATTCTGCTGGTGCTGCTGCTGAGATGGCCCCTTATAGCTTGTGCAAAATGACGTCCTACAGCAGTGTCTCGCAACATTACCACTATTGACATTTTAAGCTGAGTATTTTTGTTGCTGTTGGAGGTGGGAGGCTGTCCCATGCATTGTAGGAGGTTTAGTGGCATCCTTGGCCTTTACCCACTGGATGCCAACAGTATCCCCTCAGTAGCGATGATCAAAAATGTTTCCAGACATTATCAAATGTTCCTAGGGGGCAGAGGGTGGCAAAATCACTCTCAGTTAAGAATTAGTGTTTTAGAGGAAGAGTAAGATATTCTTTCTTTCTGTAGAAGAAAAAGATGCTGTGTGGAGCTTCTGGCAAGTCCCACTAAGAGATCCACAGTGTGGACTCCTAAGGTGCTGGAGCAAGACTATGTTGTTTGTAACAGAGAACTGCTGACCACTTGAAAACCAGCCCCTGGCATAGTACTCAGTGGTAGCAGAGATTAAGCACAAGACCATGAGACATCAAGTGACTATGAAGGCAGAGCTGCTCATGATGAGCTGGGTATTGTCAGACCCATCAAATGATAAAGTTGCATAAGCAGCAATCCATCATATATTAGAAATGAACATTTGGGGTCAGACTTGAGCAGATCTAGAAGGCCTCCACTTCATGAATAGCTTCTCAACTTTCCTCTATTGTATCAACATCTCTCTTTCAGCTCACACTTATAGTCTTGTGAGAAGTTCCATATGACCAGCTGACAGAGAAGGAAAAATGTGTGTCAAGAATGGATTCACAGCCTGTGTGTTCTATATGTTGGTGAGATCCAATAACAGACTGTTCCAATATTATTGGGGTGGTGCTGAAGAGAGTGACGAGATTAAGACCTCTCAGTGAGCAGAGCTTTGAGAAGTACATCTGGTCATCATCTCTGTATGGAGTGAAAAATGGCCTAAATTGAGGATATTCATGGACTTCTGGGCAGGAGAAAATGGGCTAATTATTGACCAATGTCCTGGAAATCACAAGATTAATATATTGGCAACATGGAGATCTGGAGGAGAGCAATGTAGATGGACCTATAGGAGTGGGGATAAAGTGTGTGGATCTTTGTGTCTCACACCAATGCCTGCCAAAAAGGAAGCACTGAACAACCACGTAGATGAAACAACTCTTCATTTGAGGAAAGCTAGATTCTCTCCTTAGCCATCATAGTGTTTACATGGGCTCCCCACCAGGAAGACTGATCTAGTTGTTGAATAGCTGATCTTTCAGCAGCAAAGAATGATGCTGACCCTTTGATTATGGTACCGTCCCTTGAGGAAACCAACCAGACACATGACAGCTGGTTGATTATGTTGTTAGTCCGTTTGGAAAGGGCAGCAATTGCCTTTCCTGTCTGCAGTACCTTGGCCAATTCCACAATCTGAGGTCCCACCAAGTTATCATCATGGGATCCAACATAATATCACCTTCCCCCCAAGGGTCCACTTTATAGCAAAGGAAGTGGGACAATGTGCTCAAAATGATGAGACCCACTGGTCACATCCTATAACACTTGACCCAGAAGTGGCTGACTTGAAGGAACATAGAATGAACTCTTAAAGTTTTACCTAAAATGCCAGCTTAGAGATGACACTCTACAGGTTTCAGGGGCTGTACTTCAAGATATAGTGTGTTCTTTAAACAAATGGCCATTATATGGTGCTATGTCTATGTCAGGAAGAGTACAGGAGACCAGGGGAAGTAGGAAGTAAGTGTGACCAACTCATCATTTCTCCCCGTGACACATCTGAGGAATTTTTGCTTGGTGACCCCACCTCCCCCTACTTAAAGCTTTGCTGGACCAGAGGTCCTGGTTCTCAGGGGAGGAATACCTCTAACAAGAGACTCAGAAATTGTTCAACTAAATTTGAAATTATGTTTACTGCCTGGTCAATTTTGCCTCTTCATGCCTGTGGAATAGCAGCCAAAAAGAAGTTCATATGTTGCCAGGGATAATTGGCTCTGATTGCTATGAGGAGACAGAGTTGGTGCCACATAATGGGGCAGGGAGGAGTATGTCTGGAGCTTGGGAGATTCACTGAGGCTCCTCTTGGTGCCTCCCTTTCTAGAATTAACCATAAATAGATAATTGTAAAAACCACAGTGGGACAAAGGCGGGGTAACCAGGGAGCTCAGACTCTTCAGGAATGAAAGTCTGTGTTATCCTCCTGCAAATAACCCAGACCGGCAGAAATACCAGTCGAGGTTAAGGGAGATCTAAGGAGAAATAGAGGAGAGAGATGATGAACGTACATCAAGGCCTCAGGCCAATTTGCAGCAGCAGAAGTTATAACTTGTTCTCCTTTGTAAGATTTTTCTTTTTTTTTATGCTTTAGAAATTGCTACTGACCTTGAAGAAGTAGGAGACAAGGTGAATTTAACTCTGGGTGCAAGTGCACGTGAGTGATGAAGAGGGGGCTGTAGTGGACACTGGCGAGTGCCCACTGTTCAGTGCTCTCCTGATAACTTCCAGACACCAGCATCTGCATCTGTGTGTCTGAGGGCTTTTTCTGGAAAGCTGCTTTGCCTCTACTGGTGGCAGGATGGAAGTGCCCCAGAATTATACTCCCTAGGGGTAGCCCTCAATTAATGACTGGCAGAAGTAAAGCTTCACTCCAGCAGCTTTTAACCTTCCAATGTGAAAGTCCCAAGGCATGTGCTCTGCAGGAGTGACTTCCCTGAAGCCCTTTGTGGTGCTCATTCAGCTGCCCTCTGTGGGGTTGGTTTACCTCTCATTCTCCTGTTCCTTCCCCACTTCTCTGCCGGGGGTCTTCTCATCTCTGGGTAAACCACTTACACTCAAATTCTTGTCTCAGAGTTGGCTTCTGGAGGAGCCCCATTGAAGATATTGATGTACAAATAAAACCTGAGAAAACTAACTGAAAACTGTTAGAAGTAATGAAGGAAGTTGGTAATGTGGTCATTATATGCACACATGCATATATAAAATATACACATATAATTCAATAACTTTCTTTGATGCTAACACTAAAGAAAAAAGAAAATATAAAGAAGGAAAGAAGATCCCTTTCATGACAGCAAGAAAAATAGTAAAAAAATTTAACAAAATATGTTTATATGAATATGAAAAGAATTATTAGAGGAAGGAAATTTTACAAAAGATAAATGTGTAAAATTATATTCTATGTTTCTGGATGTGAAGATTTAATGTAAATAATCAAGAACATAAAAATTATTCTATAAACTGTAATATAATTTCAATCAAGTTGAGATTTCTTTTTTAATTTTGAGAAATATTCTAAAATTCATATGAAAGAATAATTTTTTAAACTATGTAAAAATCAACTTGAAAAAGGAAAATAAAGGAAGTGGGGATCTTACTCTATCTGAGGTTGGCACTGACGTAGATAAGTAGCTGAGTGGGAGACAATATACGTATTCATAGCTTTGGGAATAATGAAGGTAGAGTCCCAAATTGGTGGGAAATAATGTGTTATTTGATTAATGTTGCTGGGGAAATTGGAAAAGAAATTGAGTTAGCTCTGCATGTCATACTATATATGATTACAGGTTGATTTAAGATTTAAACCACAAACATCCCTAGAATGATGAATGCCTTCTTACTCTTGAAATGAATAACAAAATCCATAAAAGAAAATAATTGTAAGATTTGATTGCAAAACCTACCAACTTGAGAAAAGAGAAAATCATCTGCTTGATAAAATATAGCATAAACAACGAAGGGGGGCAAATTAAATATATATATTCATACACAAATATATAATGTATAAACATATCCATACTTTATAAACCAGTAAGAAAAAAGACGATCACCTCAAAAGAGTAGAAGCAACAGCTAAGAACAAGCAAATCTCTCTCACACACACACAAACACAAACACACACTAAAGGATGAATTGTATATAATGGCACTAACAAACACATGAAAGAAAAATGAGAAAAATCTTTTGGCTATCAGATCAGCAAACCTTAGATAGCAATGATAATGCCTATCGCAGGGAAAGCCATGAGAAACCTGGTACTGAGACGCTCCTGCTGGGAGGGTCCACTGGGGAAACCTCTATGGGAGGCGATCTGGTGCTATCTGTGTATCAGCTGTGCCAGGTCTCAATGAGCCAGTAACCAAGACATGGCTCTGAGGGATCAAGAGGAGCTCAAACTTTCAATGTGGAAATACATGGCCGCTTTATCCTGACTCTCTATGCACTTTCCTCAAGGGGTTCTCGACTCTTTCCCAATTCTTAGCTCTATATTGTCAATATGCCCTGCTCCAAATTCATCAGCCCCGGTTATACAACAGGAACCTCAGCACTGTGCCCTTAATGCCTGCAGGGGTGTGTGGATATAATCCATTCTTCAATGTAAAACAACCTTTGTAGTTGTTGGTCATGAATATGCAAGGAGTCCAAAGGGTGAGGCAGGAAATGTCTTCATTTACACCATTCAATTGCTTTTCAATTAACAGAGAATAATTTCTGAGTAGGAAAATAGGGTTCACTTTTCGTGTGGTCTCTATCCTTCTCTTCTGAGGTCTGCTTTAGATGTGGACCCCGCCTGGGTCCCCAGGGATCTTTGTTCATTATGTCTTCTCAATTCTCAAATTTCAAAGCACACTGGTCCTGTGAACCAGCCTTTAGGCCTATTGCCAATTCACTGGTGACCAATGAGTCTCTTTCATTTTTACTGCACCTTTAAGGAGTAATAGTGGCAATCTCCCCTCTGAGGGGCATATTTCAGGGGGTTGGGTTATAGGGCTGGATAGAGGCAGAATGGTGATGGCTGATGGGGAAACTTAACCCAGGGCCACCTTTCATCATCTCTTCTTCCTTACAGCAGTCTGTAGGGACTACCTGCTTTTCTTTCTTATTTAAAGTTGTCATCAAAGTTTGCTAGAGGATGGGATGATATCTCCCCAGGCTCCTTTGGCCTGGAATGTGGGGGAACACAGCACTGCTTTTTCACTGCAATCAGGTGGGAACAATAATCATGACCATGCAGAGGTTACTTTGTTCTGCACCTTAGGATCTCTGTATATTGCTCCTGATTACCTTTTGAGATGCTAATTGAAAAGTCTTTTTAGATTTCTCTAATTTTACTTCTGAGTTTAAAACTCTTCAAATTCTTCCTTTCTTTTGACGCTCTCCTGGCACTTTAGGGGGCATGTGTAGCTCTTGTCTCCATTGGGCCAGTCATCTCTCTGAGGCCTTCTGCCCAGATGGCAGCCCGCATATCAATAGAATCTCTTAGTGGCATCTCCTCAAATAACACAATATTACTTCGTCACACAAAAAGTCAGCTGTTCATTGGAGCATAGTTGAAACACTAAATTTATGATAAATCTGAGAATATAATTATTGTGAGAGTGATGCAAAATAGACTAAGTATTAAGAGAAATGGCAGTGCACAGTCAGGGTGCTTTTATCCCAGATCTCAGCTTCCAGATCAGAACCAATAAGCGATTGTTATTTGTATCAAGGAAAGATTTTACAGTTCTTCACTGCATGGTTTCTTTAATTTGAGCTCTTTTGCTTAAAAAAAATCAAATTTTAGAAAAGTAAAAATTTTTCTGCTTTCCTGTTGACTTATTTTTTTTATTTCAGAGGCAATTTATTTATGTATCTTTCTGTCTAGATAAATCATGATTCTGAAACCTACTTATTAGCTCTTCTCTCTTGCAAGTTAATTATTTATACATAAATACCATCAGGAGTGCTAAAAGCTCCACACCTATGCATTGGGACTCAGAATACCTATCTCTTATTTTATTGTGAAATCTACATTAGATTGCACATGTGAATGCATCATACAATTGTTTGTTCTCACTTTGTTATGCACAATAAAAAATACCTATATTTTAAAAAATTCTCATGATGCTCATCCACTGATCTCTACTCTTCTTATTTTATTGGCTCGAGTGGAGGTCTGTTGATATTTTAAGTTGTGTTTTAGTATTGTAGCAGACTAGCTAAGCCCCTGGTGGACAGAGACTGAATGCTAATAAGCTTTACATTCGGTCCATACTTCCCCACCCAATATATTAAAAGGCAGTGTATTTGGCATAGTTTCCTATTTTCTTTCTTCTCAGATCTCTCTCCAGAAGGTCAGCGTGGTCCCTGACATCTTCTTATAATGCTCAGCAAATTTCTCATTCATGGCCAGGGTCAAATGATTCTTCCAGTCTCCAGGCATGCCTGAAGGAGAGCAAAGAAATTCACAATCCCTCAGCCCCACTCAGCCTGAGCTTCCCACCACATGGCACAAGGCACATCCTTGCTCCCTTCTTCAAATTCTGCAGGTCCCATGGAGGTGCCCTACCTGGGCCATTTTGCTCTATTTCCTATCCACTATTGACTCTGATGCCACCCAACTCAAAGTCCACAATTGGTTACTCCCTCAGAGACAAAGAAATGTCTTACAAGGTGGCATTGCTTTTTAAACTTTTGCTGTTGGGCGAAATTTAATACAGTTAATTCCTCACAGGTAACATTTAGACAACCATGATTTTCTGCAAACTGTTGTAGCTTGGCAATCCAACCAAGGAAGAATTAACTAATTGGTCCTCTAAATTCACCTAGTGCTTTATTTCTAGTGGTTTCTTACCCCTTTGCAAGCCAACTAACTCAAAGTGCTCGATAAAACTATGGAATTCTTGATTCTAACTCACAACCAGTGAATTAGAATCCTTAAACAGGGATTATGGGTTTTCAAAGGTGATTTTGATTTAGTCAGGTCGATTGGTATTTGGGACCCACTAGTATAGTCTCCCCTTTACCCTTGATAAGAAATTTTCACATATTGAGTTATAAGGGATACGTATTCTGGTTTAAACCTGATTCGGCCTGAACTAAAGAAGCCTTACTTAGGGCCTGTAGCATACATTGTACATCTGCTTTAACCATTAAAGATATGGAATCATTAAATATCACCTCAAAGTAAAAGAATGCACTCTTTGAAGATAAGAATGCGTACTTCCTTTCCTCCAACGCCAGTGTCAGTACTCCTGAAGATAAGTTTCCTTTCCCCAATATCAGGGTCACGTTGACCTACTAACCGGTAACTAAATCTCTTTGAAACTTCGATGAATATGTATCATTTGTGTGTTTAATGTATGTTCTTTGTTCTAAAAAAGTATAAAAGTGTACTGAAAACCATGCTTCTCTGGAACACTTTCTTCCTTTGTGGAGACTGCCTTCCTGGGCTAGTCCTCAGCTTGACTCAAGTAAATCTCATCTTATCTCTTTTATCTATAGAATGGTCATTGTTATTTGCATGGGCCCTCTCTTATCTTGAACTTCATGCATCTGTTTCTCAATCTATTAATCTGTTAATAAACTGTTTATTTCTACCTATAAACTGTTAATCTCTCTTTTTTTTTAAGATGGGCACCTGAGCTAACATCTGTTCCCAATCTTCTTTTCTTCGTCTTCTTCTTCTTCTTCTTCTCTCCAAAACCCCAGTACATAGTTGTATATTCTGGTTGTGAGTGCCTCTGGTTGTGCTATGTGGGATGCCACCTCAACATGGGTTGATGAGCGGTGCCATGTCTGTGCCCAGGATCCAAACCAAGAAAACCCTGGGCCACTGAAGCTGAGCGTGTGAACTTAACCACTTGACCACAGGGCTGGTCCCTAAACTGTTAATCTCTTGAGGACAGAAAGAGTGTCTCACTCATTCATTTATGCATTCATTTGCTCACTCATTCAGCAGACATTTACTGAGTTCCTATGATATATGAGGCATATGCTAAGTACTAGTGGAACAAAACTGAACACAACACTCCCTTCTGGACAATCCATTGTCTCACTGTGGAGACAGACATGAAAATAAATAGTTACAGAGCTATGTACTAGGTGCTAAACTAGAGCTCTGAACAAAAGCAATGATGGACCACACCTGTTCAGAGGATGCAAGAGACTTTAGAGGAGAGATTATGCTTGAGCTGGGGTTTTATATTCATGAAGGACAGAAGTTCTCAAAGTGGCCAGGATCATCAACGTCACTTGTGATCCTGTTAGAAAGGCAAATTCTTGGGCCCCCCTCATACCTACTGAGTCAGAATCTCTGGTGTGGGCCCAGAAGTCAGTGTTTTCACAAGTCCTCCAGGGAACTCTGATGGATGCTCAAGTTTGAGAAGCATTGGCCCAGGCTTTTGCCAAATGGGCAGGGTGAAAAGGAGTAGAGATTCTTAATTTGATTTTGTGGAGGATCAGAATTTGCCACTCCAAAAAGTTTCTCTCTGGCTTGATTATATTTAAGAACAAAGACTGAGAAAGAAACTTTGACCTTCCCCCTAACTGCCTAAAAAAATTTAAGGTAGAAGGCCTTTTCCAGGAGGCCACCAATACCATAAGATAACTATAGTATAATAAAAACTAGGTGTGGTAGACAGGGAGGAACCTAGCAAGGGCCAATTAAATCAAAGTTCTCCACATGTCCCTTTGTTTTTGCAAAGTATGACAAACCTTTGTTTACCAAATATTTGCTTTTCCATCTCCATGTGAATTGCCTTCCTCTCCTTCGAAGTCCCAAATCACTACCCTCCACATCTTCCTTTGACTTTAGCTGAAGATGGTATTTAAGGTGGTGGCTTTAGCCATCTTGGTGAGTTACTCAGTTTTCCTCAGTTTTCTCCTGTCATTCTGTCTCACCACAACTTAATTCTTAGACTAGCCAGAAGAACCTAGAGGCTAGAGGAATTGTTGTTCCTCCCCTACAATTGAAATATATCACTTTTTCCTGGAAATTAAGCTTAAAATTATTTTGGCTTATAGGGCAGAATATATTATAGAATCGAGTTAAATAAAAGAAATGTCCCCAACCTTTCCTCAAGAATTTTGAGATAGTGTCGTCACATATGTGGGAAGGGAGAGCATGGGCTTTTCTTTCATTACATCAAATGAGGTATGGTGGATGATCTTATTTATAATGTCCTCCAACAAGGTTTTCTCCAAGAATTCCAAAAGCTTGTGGATCTCAGGTTTTGAATTCTGACCATAGAGGAAAACAGCTTTATGAGGAGGGGAAAAAGAAGAGCTTGGCCAATTTAAAAGACACATTTTTGCATAAAGTGTAATTGTCAGGAGGCTTTGCTGAGTCTGACCAACGACACTCAGTGTACTTACCTTTTCTGCATCTTTGTAGAAGAGGTAGAGGACCCAGTGCTTGCTCTGTGCTACCTACGACCCTTTCACATGGTCGCACCAGGAGCCGTGAGCCTCTAGAAGAGGAGGAGCACTGTTAGTTCTCAGTACCAGGGCCAAACCCAAAGAAATGAGGCAACTTACCATTCCTTTGGAATAAGCTTCTTGAACTTTTATTCAGCTTATTTAGTGAAGGGGAGGTAGTTTTCTACTAATAAAAGTTATATCAATCTTTACAGTTTAAAGCAGAGATTTATAATATATATATTTACTGTATGTGACTTTACCCACGTAGACCATTTCTTGGGACTCACCTTAAATCATTTCGGTAATAAAATATTTCACCTTGTGAAAAATCAGCATAAGTGGAGCCATTTTGAAATAGAGCCAGAGTAGTCATTTCAGAGGAACTGCATGCACGTCTTACTCCTTGAACCTTTGGACTGTTTGAGCTGGGCCAGACCTTTGGGCTGGGCCAAACTAACATTGTCTTCCAAACAACTGTTTGTAAAGTTCACAGGAAAGCAGGCATCCTGCCCACAAAGACAGATGACTATCTGCTCTCTTTCTGTAGATCCAGATGGTAAGCAGCCATGTATAGCTAAAGAATAACCTAGCTTAAATTGACAAATAATAATGTACACCTGAAATTACACAATGTTATAAACCATTAGGATCTCAATAAAATAATTGAAAAGAAAAGAATAACCTAGTTTATTAACACCTCTAGAAGATTTTTTTCCCTCTTCCTCTTCTTTTCAAGGAATTACCCCTTTCCTTTTCCCATAAAAACCCTCCTATTTCACCCTGTAATTGGGACACTATTTGGGTTTCTCCCGGAATTTGTGTTCACCAGATTGCAATTCTTTGATCCCAAATAAACACTTTGTCCCTTAAACTGGTTTCTGTTTTTGTAGGATGATAAAGTGTTCCTGGTAAACAGTGTTTAGTTCCAGATTCAACGACTGACTCAGGTAGCTCAGTCTTAGAGCTTGGGTCCTCCTGCTGTGCTCCCCTCATACCTGTGCTATGCATTTTGCAAGTGCATAATCAGAAAGAGATGCAACAACAGCAGAGAGAAAGGTACCATTGAGGGGAAGTTAAGGGCTTTGCCTACTTGGGAAACAAGGGATTGATTTTCTTTTACCAATTTCATCAATTTTCATTCATTCACAGGGAAATGAATGGAAACCCTAGTTAGCTAATACTGTATTTTCAGGTCATGGCAGTGATATTTTAGTGTCCCCGATAGATTGGCACATATGGCAGCTTCCTGATTTTGGTTCTGGGCATGGTTGTAAAAACTATGTTAGCATTTTATATATATAGTATATTACATAAAGTGTATATATAATGGTATATAAGTAATTATAAAAGTAATCTTTATTGAGTCTTTGCTTTGTTGCAAGCATGATGCAAAGTGGACATAAAGTTTTGTCTGAAGGATGGTAAGAAATATTGTTCAGAGGTGAAAAGTCCACAGAGCAAGTAGGCAAGTGAGTGAAATGTTCTCTTCTGAATGAAGATGATCAGGGATGTATGTTTGTAGTTGACTTGAACCCTGACATGTATCATGCTGACTGATACATATGTCAAAGTTCTCCAAAGAAATAGAACCAATGGGAGATTTTATATACAAATGATCTGTTCTAAAGAATTGGTTTCCCCAATTGTGGGGGCTGGAAATTTTCAAATTCATAGTGCAGGCTGGCAGGCTGGAAACTCAGGTAGGATTTGATGTTACAGTCTTGAGGCAGAATTCCTTCTTTTCTGGGAAATCCGTTTTCGCTCCTAGGCCTTCAGTTGTTTGGATGAGGCCCATCCATGTTGTTGAGGGGTAACCTTCTTAAAGTCACCTGATGAGGATGTTAATTAGATCTGCAAAATACCTTCACAGAAATATCTAGATTGGTGTTTGATTGAATAACTGGGTACGACAGACAAGTCAAGCTGACACATAAAACTATCACAACATGAGATTTGAGAAGAATCATAAGAGAAGCCTGGGATCCTTCTCTCTCCTATGCTTCCTCCTACTTTGCCTACTCTCAAAAATTCTCTCATAAATATTGGGAAATCCATTCAGTTGGAGTCTTATCTAGATTTGTAATTTTTCTTATCATTAGCTGTCTCTCCTCTTTTATCTCATTTGTTTCTGAAGAAGTTGTTCTGACAGAGTCCTCTGTCTTGATTCACTTGAGTGACATACTTGATGGGGATTCTTTTTTATTGGTTTTTCCATAGACTTCTGTTTTATCCAAATTGTGTTGAGGAATTCATTTTATTTTGATCTTTTTCTTTTCTGAAGAGAATATGAATGCTGGTCAGACTTGGCTATAATGAATTCATGGGGGCAATGCAAAATGCTTCCTGATTTGGGAATTTAACTAAACTTGACCGAATAAATGGGTTGTCAGTAAGAACTCTGAAATATTGGTATCCTGACTTGTTGGCAATATCTTATTTTTGTCCTTGCCCTCTCTGTTTACCAGGAAGAGCTATTAAGGACCTACTTTCTGCTTGGAGGCAGCTCTTTGCTCAGTAAACTGGTAGATGCTGGCTTAGGGAAAGTCAGATTGCCCCAGGACTGGGACCACTTGACATCACAAAGCAGTCATTTCATTCATGGGAACTCTAATTATTTGAGGAACATTCATTATGCGGAGCAGCCATGATGTAACTTTCATCTATTTGTCTGAGTTCTTCCCACCCCAATATGAAATATAATGACGTAATCTTGTTTCTAAATTAAAGCTCCATGTAAAGGAGGTCAAGACAATCTTCACATCCTAAATTGCCCCATAACACTTTAGTCTCTTCTTCTGTCTACACATTACTGTTTTCTTGAGATCTCTTCTTTTGTCAAGGTTTTGAGATCCTTATCAGTCTGGTTTGACATACGGTCAATTCTACTTGGTTGGTTTTTTGACAGGTGAACCTAAAGGGTTCAGTAGTGTCCTAAGCTGTGATCTCAGTAAGATCTACTAAGATGTGACCTCATTACTGAAGATGAGGGGCCACAACTACTAATTCTAATTAGAAGGCCCTTCTAGAGAAGACATCTAAGATTGTACATTATGGTGTATGGGAACGGCACCCTCTGCAATTATGCGGTGCACAACTTTTATGGCTGTACACAGTGGCACTGCAGCCCAATAACACAGTAAGATAAAATTAGCATGAAGTGATCCTATTCCTTCAGCTGCCCTAGGTCTTTCTGTATGAAATGTCTCCTCTTTCCCTTATTGTTCCTTATTGTCAGTTTTTGAAATCCAAGTTAAGATTTGGATACTTTTACCTTTGTCCCTACAGTTATACCCTAATATGTGCTCAACTTATATTTATATCCACTTTTGGAAAAAAAAATCTTCTACCTGTCTTTCCCAGTCTCCAGATCCCTAAGACAGGACCTGGTCACTCAGGATGGCATTCAGTACCATTCTCTGCCAGAATACCAGAGGCCCTTCTCATGGTTAGAATGTCCTGAAGGGTAGAGTACCCCAAAGTCAGTTTGCACTCACCTTTTCTAGACATGAACTTCTCACAAAATTCGTCCAAGCTCTGAGGATCATGGAATAGGAGGTCATCATGTGAAGGTGTTGTTAGTAAGACACCAGGCAATCCTTGGCACTTCTGGCCAGATAGATAACCTGAAATCAAGGAGAGAGAAGGAAGCCAGAGAAAGAAAAATAATACTGTAGAAGAGTGTTCCAAAACAATGATAACTGCCTCTTATAGGTATATATAATTTTATTGATTTACTACTTAAAAATATTGATTAAATAAACTGAGCCCATTCTTTGACCCTGCTTTGCTGATGGACATGGGGAATACAGAGACAAGGAGAGTGCCCTACCCTTAGAGTAGTCATATGTTATGTAGGAAGATGAACAAAATGTTAGGACAGTACTGTAAATAATGACTGGAATATGATATGCCAAGTACTCACAAGAGGAAAAAGTGACAGGGCATTCCTAGACATTCAGGGAGGGAACCATGAAATGGTAAGTCTCAGGTGTATCTTGACAGGGGAGAAGGAATTTTCCCAGCTTCACAACTGGGAAAGACGTGTGAAGGAGAAAGCATTTTTTGTGCATACGATCTCATTTGACTCCCATAGATGTTAGAGTTGGTAAGGAGAGAAGGGATATTTGCCTCTTTAATTGATGAATTAGCTAAGATTTACAGAATCTGAGTGACTTTACCAATAATACATGGTTAGTACATGATGGGGTCAGGGCCGGAACAGAGAAATTTGGGCATTGAATCCAGAGCTGCTTCATTACATGCACCGTGCCTGTACATATCAGCAAGACTCTCACAGAGGACTGTCTAAGACAGTGTTTCTCAAAGATTAGAATGGTTTTGCTAATATACAATATTTTTCATATTTGGGTTGCTCTTGGCTTTGCCTCAGGAATCTAGGCAAAATAAGGAAAGTGGCATGGCAAGCTGCTGATTGGGAATTTATGATCATTCATTCAACAGATACGCAGCAGACAAGTAAGCTGCTACTACGTGTCAGACTCAGTCCTTTCCTTCAAGGAACTCACAGTCAAGAAGAGGTAAGAACTCACAGACAAGAGAGGCAAGAAAAGAGAAAATTACAATGCAGTGTGATGAATACAATGATGGGACAAACACACCCACACTTATGCCAACATATATAGGTGAAATTTATCCAGCCATGAGTGGTCAAGGGAAGCTCCCAAGAGTAGGTGTTATCTATGCAAATATCTAAAGATAAGTAGGGATTAGCCAAGTAAAGATGGGAGGAGATGCTTGAGTCAGATGAATAGCACATGAAAAGGTCAAGGGTGTGAGGAAACACTGTGTGTTAAAGGACTTACAAGATTTTCAGGATGCTTTTAGCAAGAATGGAGGAGTCTGAAGAGATTGGGCTGCAAATGAAGCAGGGCCCAGGCTGCCAAAGGCCTTGAAAGTCATATAAAGAATTTGGACTTGATCTTCAATCCGTCTGTGGAAAATTTAAAGTAGAGAAATGCCTTAGTCAGATTTGTGTTTTAGAAGGATTACCAACTACAAAGAAGAAAGGCTGGAGGTGGCAAAACAAGAGGCAGGCAGACTAATTGGGAGGCAAAAAAGAACAGTGACCTCTTGGGTACAGGTGGCAGTGTTTTAGTATATTGGATAGGTTAGAAAGATACGAAGGAATTAAGTGGACTTTGTGAGAGAACAAATGTGGAGGCAAGGGAGATAAAAATGATGACAGGTTTTGAATTTGGCCAATTGGGTAGATTATGGACATAGGTGTTAGTGCCTATAAACATAGGTTCCCTATACACCATACAAGAGGGGCCAACTAAAAACTGTAACGCCAGGCTTATGGCAATGAAAGCGTTTTTGTTTCAGGAGATATCAGCTGGGAGACGAGAGTAAGCCCTCAAATTCATCTTGTTTCTTCTTGTCTCCCAGAAAGATGGGAAGCCAGGGGTGTTAAAAGTTTGTGAAGAATGTGGCTTCTTATAGAGAGTGGGGGAAGTTAGTGGCCTTGCTGGTTGGAGCTTTCCCACCAGCCTGCATTCAGCCTTGGGATGCTGTTTGCAGAAAGGAGGAGGAGCTGATAAGGAATCCAGGTGGCTGTCCTTGAGCATGTCTGTCTCCATGGCAGATAGTGGATTCTGGAGCCAGGGAGCGAGGGAATGAGCAGGGAAAGAGTGCTTTCGTTTTAATCCCATATATGCTGGGTTTAATGTAGGGGAACTGATATCAGGGCCGGCATCATAGGGAATCGTTGAAGAGAAGCAAATTCTACACTTTTGCTTCTGAGGCCAGGAGACTATTCTCTAATATTTTGGCTGAGCAAGGCAAAAGTTTTACTTTAAAAAGTGTTTCCCTCTGTTCTAGCTCCCCATCCACTCTGATTTATAACAATACAGATTATTTTGGAGAATTAGAGCAAGGAATTATCATGAAATAGGATCAAACAGAATCTTAGAAAATAGCTGTCTACAGATTCCAAGTTTATGTAATTCCCAATTTTTAAGGACTTTGTCTAGGAAAAATAGCACAATGCGTTTTTGAAAATATCTTCAATTGCATAATTTATATCACCAAGTTAAGAGAAGTTTGAAAAGTCAGCTCTTTTTACCTCACAGTTTTGTTTCCAGCAAGATGGTGTCATTAGGCGTGAAGGAGGGAGAGTTTTTAACACTCGTGTTGAAGGCATATCAAGAGCTATCTCCAAATCTAGAAAAACAATTCATATTCTTCATTTATTCTTGTTACTCTTGGAAAATCCTTGAATTTACATTTGTGTCTTATTCTAAAGAGTGATTTTATTTTATATTTTTCCCTAGGAGACAATTGAGACAATAGCTGTACATTCAGAAGGACGCATAAAGCATCCCTTCCTTCCTATTCTTCAAGCTTTTCTTTGTTTCATCTTATTCTTTGGACTCAGACTTTCAGGAAAGTTCATTAGCTCCCTCAACGAATTCTTTTAATGTCCATAACATACACCCCTCCTCTTTTTCCTCCTTCTCCCTCTCTTTTTTAAGAAATCATTCCCATTCGTTTACAATAGCTTAAAATTAATGTCTGACTCTTCCACAGATCTGAACACAGGGAAACTTTTCAATATTGCTGTATAATACTCACCAGGTTCTTAGTTATAGAGAAATAATTCAGTGAAGGGGTGTCTTTCAGTAGAAAGATGCAGCTTGGTTGCATTTTGCCTCATCACCATCATTTTGAATCATGTCTAGAATTTCCTGAATCCACGTTGTACTTGAAGATATTAGAAACAGTTCTTTAATTTTAGTCAGCTGGGTGTTCATCCTAAGTATTTAAATATTTTGAAGAAAGACAACAATATGAGAATAATTAGACATTAGAGTAATGTTGTAGAGGCAAAAGGGAGCCATTCTGTTATACCTCTCCTTAGGTAGGAGGTGGTCACAAAATTTCATGTGGGAGGACTTGGAGAAACGTTTTCACCTTTTTTTGCAAAAAATTTTAAACTTACGGAGACTTGAAAACATAACATAAAGAGCACTCCAGATATTCAAATTTTAAAAAACATTTTGCTTTATTGGCTTTAGCCTTTCTCTTATCTAGATCTATCTATCTATCTATCTATCTTTCTATCTTTCTATCTATCTATCTATCTATCATCATCATCATCATCTATTTATCAGCTATCCATCTATCTATCATGCTTGACTGAACCATTTGAAAATAAGTTGCTGATATCAGGATGCTTCATATCGAAATGCTCCAGGAGGCATCTCCCAAAATGGCATTCTCCTATTACATTTTCTATATGTTTCTTATCACATCTAATTTATAATGACTCTTTAAATCATAAAATACTCAGTCTATATTAAATTTTCTATAGTTGTCTAATAATATCATTTATAGTTTTTCTCCCCCCCCTTAGAGTTCATGGATTGTGTTAGTTTTGATGTTCTTTTTTTCCCTCTCAGCCTAGAATTGTCCTCTCATGTTTTTTCTTCATGACTGGTTTTTGAAGAGATCAGTCAGCTGTCTTGAGTATGTCCCACATTCTGGTATTTTTCTCATAGTAAGTTTAACTTGTTCCTCTGTTCCCTATATTGTCTGTAGACTAGAAATAACATCTTGATTAGGCTTGGGTAAAGCATTTTTGGCAAGAAGATTTCTCAGGCGATGCTTTATACTTCAATTTGCATCATGCCCAAAGGTCCATTGTGTCAGATTGTCCCACAGGGAGCCATGCCACTTGTGATCATTTGGTTAAGTAGGTGACTCCCATATCTCCCTTGCAAAGGTGCATATTTCCACTTGCTATTAGGAATTAAACTGTATGGTGACACTTTGGCACCACGTGACTATCCTTTCCCTCAAATTTTATCTAATTCTTTTAGGATTCATTGATGATACTGCCTGAACGAATTTTCTTTTATTTTCTTTTTGAAATACATCAATAGTGTACAAGGGTTCCCTCTTGTCCACACCCTTGCTGACATTTGTTACCTCTTGTCTTTTAAATTTTTTTCCAGCTTTATTGAGATAGAATTGACAAATAAAAGCGTAGTATTATTAAGGTTTACAATGTGATGATTTGATATACATATGTACTGTTAAGTGATTCCCACAATCAAGCCAATTAACACGTCTATCCCTTCACATAATTACCTTCTCTTTGTGGCGACAATGCTTAAGTTCTTCTATTTTGGCAAATTTCAAGTATATAATCCAGTAGAACCCCCTTATTCACAGGGAATGTGTTGGTCCAAGACCCCCAGTGGATGCCTGAAACTGTGGATAGTATCAAACCCTATGTGTACTATGTTTTTCCTATACATGCCTACTATGATAAAGTTTAATTTTTAAATTAGGAACAGAAAGAGATTAACAATAACTAATAATAAAATAGAACAATTATAACAATGTACTGTAATAAAATTTACCATAGATCTTAGTCACCTCCACATATGATTTTTTTCTCTTCATTAGGTTGAGAACGTTCATCTTTTCACATAAAGGCAGCACTTCGTGGCTTCTTGTTGGCATATCTGAATTTCCAGCATCCCTACTCTTGCTCTTTGGGGCCATGATTAAGTAAAATAAGGGTTACATGAACACAAGCCCTGTGATATTGTGACAGTTGATCTGATAACTGAAAGACATCTACTACGTGGCTGGCTAACAGGTACATAGCGCATATGGCATAGATATGCTGGACAAAGGGACGATTGATGTCCCAAGTGGGATGGGGTAGGATGGTGCAAGTTTTCATCACAGTACTCAGAATGGCACTCAATTTAAAACTTATGAATTGCTTATATCTGTAATTTTCAATTTAATATTTCTAGACTGTGGTTGACTGAAACCGTGGAAAACAAAACTATGGATAATAGGAGACTCCTGTACAGTGTTATTAACTATAGTTACCATGCAGCACATTAGATCCTCAGGACTTATTCATCCTATAATTGAAAGATTGTACCCTTTGACCGACATCTCCCTATTTTTCTCATCTCCCAGACCCTGGAAACCACCATTCTACTGTTTGTTTTCATGAATACAACTTTTTTAAAGCTTCCACATATAAGTAATACTATACAGTATTTGTCTTTCTGTCTCTTGCTTATTTCACTTAGCATAATGTCCACTGCCTAAACTAATTGTCATTGTGGGTTGCAAGTTATTAAGTTTCTAATCTCATCGTTTTATCTCTACATATTAGGTAAATCTTATGTAAAGAATTTCCCCCCATTAACTGGGGAAGAAATATATTCCTTTAAATTATTTTCTTTAATTACTCTTTTAGAGTAAGAGATAAATATGTGCCAACTTCAATAGTGGTAAATAAGTTTGTTTTCTTCTTTTTTCTTTTACTTATAGTCTCACAAGTTTTTTGATTGTGGTGAAAATTACATACAAGAGAACAAACTCATTTTAAATGTGTAATTTGATGAATTTTGACAAAGGTGTACACCTGTGTAACCATGACTGCGGTCAAGATTAGAACCTTGCATCTATTTGTAGTCAGTAATCTCCCATCCTCACTTCTGGTCCAGACAACCACTGATCTGTTTACTGTTGCTATAAACTAGTTTTGCACATTCCAGAATTTCATATAAATGGAATCACACAACATGTACTTACGTGTCTGACATCTTTCATGCAACATAATGATTTTGGGATTCATCCACATTGGTGTGTGTATCTGTAGTTTATTCCTTTTTATTGTTGAGAACTCAATTTTATAGACATACTGCAATTTATTTATTCATTTATATGTTGATGGACACTTGGGTTGTTTCCAGTTTTGGCGTATTTTGAATAACGCGTCTATAAACATCTATGTAAATGTATTTGGGTGAACATAGGTTTTTATTTTTCTTGAGTCAATCCCTAGGAGTGGAATTCAGCTTCACCAGTACTTAGTATTTTCATTCTTTTAGCCATTATAATGGGTGTGTATTTCATTGTAGTTTTAATTTATATTTGTGTCATGATTAATTATGTTGAATATCTTTTTCAGTGTTTATTGATCATTAGTAGAGCTGTTTTGGTGAGTTTTTTTCACACTTTTTTACTTTTTATTTTCTTAGTGGAGTTTTTAGAAAATAGAAGTTCTAATTTTGATGAAGTCCAGTTTATCAGTTTTCTTTTATGGTTAGTGGTTTCTATGTTATCTAAGATATTGTTGCTTAACTTAAGGTTTGAAGATTTTCTTCTATGTATTCTTCTGTAAGTTTGATAGATTTAATTTTTTTCTTCTTCTTTTTTTTTTTTTTTTTGGTGAGGATGATTGGCACTGAGCTAACATCTGTTGCCAGTCTTCCACTTTTTGCTTGAGGAAGATTGTTACTGAGCGAACATCTGTGCCAATCTTCCTCTATTTTTTGTATGTGGGATACCACCACAGCATGGCTTGATGAGAGGTGTGTAGGTTTGTGCCTGGGATCCTAACCTGTGAACGCTGGGCCTCCAAAGGAAAGCCCCCTAACCCAACCATGATGCCGCCAGGCTGGCCCCTATAGCTTCAATTTTTATGTTTAGGTATCTGATCCATTTCATCTTGATTTTCTTGTGTGAGGTATGAGGTAAGTGTCAATCATCTATGCCAATACCATACTGTTTTGATTGCTGAAGCTGGAAGTCTTGACATCAGATAATGTAATCCCTCCAAATTTGTTCTTCTTTATCAAAAATATTTTGGCTGTTCTAGGGCATCTGCACCAAGTAAATCGTAGAACCATTTTGTTAGATGGTGATTGAGATTGCATTAAATCCATATATCAATTTTGGAAGAACTGGTGTTTTAACAATATTGAGTCTTTTGATCCATAGTAATGGTGACTCTTTATTTAGGTCTTTTAAAATTTCTCTCAGTAGTGTTTTTATGTATGAATCTTTTATGGTTTTTGTTAAATTTCTTTTAAATTCAGGTATAATTAACATATAACATTATATTATTTTCAGATGTACAATATAATGACTTGATATTTGTATGTATTGCAAAATGATCACCACAATAAGTCTCCTTAACATCCTTCACCATACATAGTTACAAAATTTCTTTTTCTTGTGATGAGAACTTTTAAAATTTACTCTCTTAGCAACTTTCAACTATACAATGCAGTATTATTCAGTACAGTCACCATGCTGTACATTACATCCCCAACACTCACTCAGTTAATAACTGGAAATTTGTTCCTTTTGATCCCCTTCACCCATTTTATACACCTCCCGCTCCCCACCTCTGACAACCACCAATCTGTTCTCGGTGTCTTTGAGCTTAGGTTTGTTATTGTTGTTGTCTTTTTAGATTCCACATATAAATGAGATCCTATAGTAACTGTCTTTCTCTGTATGACTCATTTCATTTAGCATAATGACTTGAGGTCCATCCTTGTCACAGACAGAGGATTTCCTTCTCTTTTATGACTGAATAATATTCCATTATATACACTAATATATTAATATAATATATAATAATATTCCTTTATAGATACACACGCACACCCCACATTTTCTTTATCCATTCATCCATCAATGGATACTTATGTTGTTTCTATATCTTGGTTATTGTAAATAATGCTGCGGTGAACATGGGGGTGCATATATCTTTCTGAGTTAGTGTTTTTGTTTCTTCAGATAAATACCCAGAAGTGGAACTGCTGGATAATGTGGCAGTTCTATTTTTAATTTTTTGAGGAAATTCCATATTGTTTTTCATAGTGGTTGCACCAGTTTGCTTTTCCATGAATTGTACAAGGGTTCCCTTTTCTCCATATCCTGACCAACATTTATTATTTCTTGTCTTTTGAAGGTGGTCATTCTAATAGGTGTGAGGTGATATCTCGTCATGGTTTTGATTTGCATTTCCCTGATGATTAGTGATGTTGAGCAACTTTTCATGTGCCTGTTGGCTATTTGTGTCTTCTTTGGAAAATGTCTATTCAGGTCCTCTGCCCAGTTTTTAAAATCAGATTGTTTCTTTTGCTGAGTTGTACAAGTTTTTATGTATTTTGGATATTAACCCCTTATAAGATACATTACTTGCAAATATTTTCTCCCTTTGGCAGGTTGCCTTTTCATTTGTTGGTTTCCTTTTCTGTGCAGAAGCTTTTCAGTTTGATGTAGTCCCACTTGTTTATGTTTGCTTTTGTTATCTTTGCTTTTAATTTCAAATCCAAAAAGTCATTGCCAAGGCCACCGGACCTTACTGTCTATGTTTTGTTTTAGGAATTTTATGGTTTCAGGTCTTATGTTCAAGACTTTAATCCATTTTGAGTTAATTTTTGCATATTGTATAAGAGAGTGATCCAGTTTCCTTCTTTTCATGTGGCTGTGCAGTTTTTCCAACATCATTTATTGAAGAAACTATCCTTTCCCCATTGCATCATCTTGGCTCCTTTGTCATAAGTTAATTGACCATATATGTATATGTATATTTCTGAGCTATCTCTTCTATTCCATCTGTTTTTATGCCAATACCATACTGTTTTGATTACTATAGTTTTGAATCAGGGAGCATGATGCCCCAGCTTTGTTATTCTTTCTCAAGTTTGCTTTGGCTATTTGGGATCTTCCATAGTTCCATACAAATTTTAGGATTGTTTGTTCTATTTCTGTGAAAAACGCTGTTGGAATTTTGATAGGGATTGCATTGAATCTGTACATTGCTTTGGATAGTATGGGCATTTTAACAATATTAATTCTTCCAATCTGTAAGCACAGAATGTTTTTCTCTTTTTTTGCATGTTTTTCAATTTTTTTCATCAATGTCATGATTTTCAGTGTACAGATCTTTTACCTCCTTGGTTAAATTTCTTCCCAGGTATTTTATTCTTTTTGATGTGATTGTAAATGGAATTGTTTTCTTAATTTCTCTTTCTGATAGTTCATTATTAGTGTATAGAAATGCAACAGATTTTTGTATATTGATTTTGTATCCTGCAAGTGTTTTTTCTTACTTTTTTGGTGAGGAAGACTGTCCCTGAGCTAAAATTTATGCCAGTCTACCTCTATTTTGTATATGGGATGCTACCACAGCATGGCTTGATGAGCAATGTGCAGGTCTGTGCCCAGGATCCAGACCCACAAACCCCAGGCCACTGAAGCAGAGTGTGTGAACTTAACCACTATGCCACAGGGCCAGCCTTCCTGCAACTTTATGAATTTGTTAGTTTTTTTGGTGCAGACTTAGGGTTTTTTATATATAATATTTTGTCATCTGGACATAGCGACAGTTTTACTTCTTTATTTTTGATTTGGGTAGCTTTTATTTCTTTTTCTTGACTAATTGCTCTGGCTAGGACTTCCAATACTATGTTGAATAAAAGTGGTGAGAGTGGGCATCCTTGTCTTGTCTCTGGTCTTAGAGGAAAAGCTTTCAGCTTTTCACCAATGCATATGACGTTAGCTGAGGGCTTGTCATACATGGCCTTTACTATGTTTAGGTACATTTCCTCTCTATTTTCTTTGTTGAGAATTTTTATCATAAATGGGTATTAAATTTTGTCAGATGTATTTTCTGCATCTGTTGAGAAGATTTTTTATCCTCCACTTTGTTAATGTAATGTATCATGTTGATTGATTTGTGGATGCTGAACTATCCTTGCATCCCTGGAATAAATCCTGTGTGATCATGGTGTATAATCCTTTCAATATATTATTGAAGTCAGTTTGCTAATATTTTGTTGAGGAGTTATGAATCCATGTTCATCAGGGAAATTGGCCTGGATTTTCTTTCCCTTCGGCATCTTTGTTTGGTTATGTTATCAGGGAAAGGCTGGCTCAGTAAAAATGAGTTGAACGTTTTTCCTCTTTTAGTTTTTGCAAGAGTTTGAGAAGGTTTGTATTCTTTGAGAATTTGTTAGAATTCACCAGTAAAGTCATCTGGTCCTGGACTTTTACTTTTTGGGAGTTTTTTGATTATTGATTTAATTTCCTTAGTATTAATTAATCTGTTCAGATTTTCTATTTCTTCATGATTCAGTCTTGGTAGGTTGTATGTTTCTAGGAATTAATTCATTTTTCCTATGTTGTCCAATTTGGTGGCGTATATTTGTTCATAGTACTCTCTCATAATCCTTTGTATTTCTGTGGTATCAGCTGTAACATCTTCTGTTTCATTTCTGATTTTACTTAATTGAAGCCGCTCTGTTTTTTCCCTTGTGAGTATAGCTAAAGATTTGTCGTTTTTGTTTATCTTTTCAAAGAAATAGCTCTTAGTTTCATCGATCTTTTCTACTGTCTTTATAGTTTCTATTTCATTTATTTCTGCTCTGATCTTTGTTACTTCCTTCCTTCTTCCGACTTGGGGCTTCATTTGTTCTTCATTTTCTAGGTCCTTCAGGAGTAATGCTAGGTTGTTTACTGGAGATTTTTCTCATTTCTTGATGTAGGCATATTTTGATATGAACTTCCCTCTTAGAACTGCTTTTGCTGCATCCAATAAATTTTGGGGGTTTTTTTTTCCATTTTCATTTGTCTCAAGTTTTTTTTTAAGGAAGATTAGCCCTAAGCTAATGGCTGCCAATCCTCCTCTTTTTGCTGAGGAAGACTGGCCCTGAGCTAACATCTGTGTCCATATTCCTGTATTTTATATGTGGGATGCCTACCACACCATGGCTTGTCAAGTGGTGCCATGTCTGCACCCGGGATCCAAACCGGCAAACCCTGGGCCATCAAAGCAGAATGTGTGAACTTAACCGCTGCACCACTGTGCCAGCCCCTCAAGTTATTTTTTGATTTCTCTGTCAATTTCTTCTTTGACCCATTGCTTGTCCAGTAACATGTGGTTTAATTTCTACATGTCTGTAAAATTTTCAGTTTCTTCTTGCAATCAATTTCTAGTTTCATACCATTGTGGTAGGAAAAGATGCTTGACATGGTTTCAATCTTCTTAAATTTATTAAGACTCATTTTGTGCACAAACATATTATCTATCCTGGAGAATGTTCCATTTGTCCCTGAGAAGTACGTGTATCCTGTTGTATTTGGCTGGAATGTTCTGTATATATCTATTAAGTCATCTGGTCTAACATGTCATTTAAGGTTGATGTGTCCTTATTGGTTTTCTGTTTGGATGATCTATCTATTTATGACCATGGGGTATTAAAGTCCCCTACTATTATTGTATTGCTGTCTATTTCTCCCTTGAGGTCTGTCAATATTTGCTTTATACATTTAGGTACTCCTATGTTGAGTGCATAAATATTTACAAGTGTTATATCCTCTTGTTGGTTTGACCTCTTTAGTATAGTGTAATGCCAATCCTTGTCTCTTAGTGCAGTCTTTGTTTTAAAGTCTGTTTTGTTTTGCATAAGTATAGCTACCTCAGCTTTTTTTGGTTTCCATTTGCATAGAATATCTTTTACTACTCCTTCACTTCTGGTCTGTTTGTGTCCTTACATCTGAAGAGTCTCTTGTGGGTAGCACAGAGGTGGGTCTTTTAAAAGAAAATCCATTCAGCCACTCTGTCTTTCGATATAAGAATTTAATTTATTTACATTTAAAATAATTATTGGTAATATATACTGATAATTTTGCTAATTGTTTTCTGCCTGTTTTATAGTTTCCCTCTGTCCCTTTTTTCTTCTCTTGCTCTCTTCCTATGTGGTTTGATGAATTTTTTTTAGTGGTATGCTTAGATTCCTTTCTCTTTATATTTTGTGTATCTACTAAAGGTTTCTGCTTTGTTGTTACCATGAGGCTTACATATAACAACTTATAATAGTCTATTTTAAGTCCATAACTTAAGTTTGAACACATTCTAATGCTCTACATTTTTACCCTTTCTCTCTATGTGTTCTGTTTTTGTTTTTTGCTGAGGAAGATTTGCCTTGAGCTAACATTCACTGCCAGTCTTCCTCTTTTTTTTGCTTGAGGAAGGTTGGCCCTGAGCTAACATCTGTGCCAATCTTCCTCTATTTTGTATGTGGGTGACTGCCACAGTGTGGCTGATGACTGGTGTAGGTCTGCACCAGGGATCTGAACCTGCAAACCTGGGCCACTGAAGCAGAGTGTGCCAAACCCAACCACTATGCCATAGGGTAGGCCCCTTATGTTTTCTGCTTTTGATGTCATATTTTTCATCTTTTTATCTTGTGTATCCCTTAACTAATTATTGTAGTTACAGTTATTTTTTTCTATTCTTGTCTTTTAATCTCCATACTAGCTTTATAAGTGATTAATTCACAACTTTTGCTAAATATTTACCTTTACCAGTGAGATTTATACTTTCATAAGTTTTCTTGTTACTAATAAACTCCCTTTATTTTCTGCTTAAAGAAGTTCCTTTAACATTAATTGTTAGGCTAGTTTAGTAGTGATGATTTCCTTTAGGTTTTGCTTGTCTGGAAAACTCTTTCTCTCATCTTTAATTCTGAATGACAACTTTGCTGGGTAGAGTATTTTGGTTGGAAATGGTTTTTTCCCCATCCCTTTGAATATATCATGCCAAACCCTTCTGGCTTTCAAAATTTCTTTTGAAAAATCTGCTGACAGTCCTATTTGGGTTCCTTTGTACATAACAAATTGTTTTTCTCTTGCTTATTTCAAGATTCTCTCCTTGCCTTTGACTTTTGACATTTTAATTATAATGTGTATTTGTGTGGGTCTCTTTGGGTTCTTCTCATTTAGAACTCTCTTAGCTTCCTACATCTGGATGACTGTTTCTTTCCCAGGTTAGGGACGTTTTCAACCACTATTTATTCAAATAAGTTTTCTGCCCCTTTCTCTCTCTTTTCTCCTTCTGGGACTCCTTCAATGCAAATGTTGGTCTGCTTCATGTTGTCCTATAAGTCCTTTAAGCTATCTTCACTTTTTCCCATTCCTTTTGCTTTTTGTTGCTCTAACTGGGTGAATTCCACTGTCATGTCTTCGAGTTCACTGATCCTACTTCTGCTTTGTCTAGTCTGCTGTTGGACCCCTTTAGTGTATTTTTCAATTCAGTTATAGTATTATTCAGTCTGTGACTTCTATTGTGTACTTTCTTATATTTTCTGTTTTTCTGTTGAAGTTCTCCCTGTGTTTATCCATTCTTCTCCCAAGTTCAGGGAGCATCTTTATGACCATTGTTTTGAACTTTTCATCAGGTAAATCTCTTATCTCCATTTAATTGAGAATTTTTTCTGAGGTTTTTTATCTTGTTCTTTTGTTTGGAACATATTCCTCTATTTCTTCATTTTCCTTGACTCTTTGTGTTGGTTTCTACGCATTAGATAAAACAGCCACCTCTCCAGTCTTGAAGGAGTAGATTTGTGTAGGAGATAAACTTTATTGTTCAACCCTATCCAGGGTCTTTGTTGTCTCTTAAACTTTGTAACTTTCTAAGAAGGCTATTTAATTTCTAATGGCTTCCAGTAGTTGAGGGTGTGCCAAGATTTGTCAGTATCTCAAAAGGAAGGATCTCATTAAGCATCTAAATTCAGGCTGAATGGAACCCAGATCCTCAGGAAGAAGCTTTTAAAGTATGTGAATATATGCAGTTCTGTGGGACCTCAAGCATAAACCCCACTTGCCACCAGAGCCAG
Organism: Equus quagga; assembly: GCF_021613505.1. Taxonomy (NCBI): domain Eukaryota; kingdom Metazoa; phylum Chordata; class Mammalia; order Perissodactyla; family Equidae; genus Equus; species Equus quagga. The sequence continues at coordinate 50,593,364 of NC_060271.1, forward strand.
GCTTTCTAGAGGTATCTGTTGGGTGGCAGTTGCAAAAATCAGGGTGCTAGATGAATGTATAAGCTCCTTGGTGGGAGACTCTGGTGAGCTGGAGTGAGACAGAGAGAGAGCACAAAAAATGGTGCCCCCTGGGCTAGTTCCTCAAGAACACCTCCATAGGCCTTTAGATGTGTGCCAAATCTGAAACCTGCTCCTCTAGCTAAAGCTCCAGAGCAAGCTAATAGGCCTCTTTCATAGAGGCCTGTAGGTGTGTTTCAGTCCACTGTTTGTGCAGTGCCCTGGCAGTGGTAGCCAGTCAAGAACTTTCTCTCCAATTTTTAAAGTCCTATGGGACTTAGAAATGCAAGGCCCCTGGCCAATAGACCCAAGTGATTAAGGGGCATCCTCTGTGTGGCATTGGCAAAAATTGGGCACCAGATGCATATAAAAGCTCCCCTCTGGGAAATACTGGCCCTCTGGAGGAAGGCAGAATGAAAGCACAAAGATTGCACCTGTTGGCTAGAGGGAGGCAGAGGGAGATTGCAAAGATGGCATCCTCCAGCCTCCATCCCAGGAGAGTATCCCAGAAGGCCTCTAGATGTGTGATAAGTTAAAGGCTTGCCACTCAGGCCGATGTTATAAGATAAGCAAATAAGCCTCTTTCATTTAGAGTCTGAGTGCTTCTCAGTCACCTGCTTCTTCACTAGGCCCTGGGGTGGCTGTGTCCAAGGACGTGAACCCTGTAGGAGTCATTTCTCAGTTTGTTGTAGCCTTGTGGGTCTTGTGGACATGAGCCCCATTGGTTCTCAAAGCTAGATGTTTTGGGGGCTCATCTCTCAAGTGCAGGTCTTAAAAGTTGAAGTGCCCAATGTGAGGTTCAAACCCTTCACTCCTCAGGGAGAAGCTCTGGGTTTTCAGTTCCTTCCCAATCAAGGGCCATGGTGCCAGGGGTGGGGTTTATGGTGAGATTGTGTCTCAGTCTCTCCTACCTGCTCTGATGTGAAGTTTTTCTCATTTGCCCCATGTGTAGGAGTTGCTCAGATAGTTTTTAGGGTTTTTTCAGAAATTGTTCCATATGTAGCTGTAGATTTGGTGTGTCTGTGGGAGGAGGTGAGTTTACGGTCTTCCTACATTGCCATCTTGAACCAGAACTTCTGTTAATAATTCTTGTTTTGATATTATATAGTCATTCTAGCTTGCTGATAATTATTATTTGCATGGTATGTATTTGTCCGTTATCTTCTGCTAATCAAGGATTTATATTTAAAGTATATTTTAATTGGGATGTTTAGAAAATTTATGTTTGATACAATTAGTTGCATAATTGGCCCTAATTCTGCCATCTTGCCATTTTTTTCTATTATCCCATCTTTATTCCTTTGTTATTCTCCTCTTGCCTTCTTTTGGACTGGCTGTTTTTTAGAATTTCATTTGGCTTTTTGATAATACCTCTTTGTTTTATTTTTCCAGCAGATAGTCTAAGGCTTATAGTATGCACCTTTACTTTATCACAGTCTATGTTGAAATATTACATTGTTTCATGTATTATGTAACACTTTACAACACTGTATTTTTACTTCCTCTTCTGAGTTTTACTTAGGTCATAAATTTTTTTTCTACATATTCTAAATTCTATAATACATTGTTCTTAATGTTCTTTTAAATAGTAAATTATCTTTTAAACTTTTATCCTTTAAAAGTCTAAAAATGGGAAAAATTGTTATATTTACCCACATTCTTATCATTTCTGACATTATTTATTCGTTTGTGTATCAGATCCAAGTTTCTTTTTCTTTTTTCTTTTCTTTCATTGCAGTAACATTGGTTTATAATATTACTGTGATTTTCTGTCAGACAGAAGAAATTTTTTTAACATTGCTTTAAGTACAGCTCTGCTGACAACACATTCTCTCAGTTTTTGTTTGTCTGAAAAAAGTCTGTATTTGACCTCCACTTTTAAAGAATATTTAGCTATATATATAGAATTCTAGATTGACAGTTTTGTCTTTTTTCCCCTTCACTTTAGAGATGTCATTCATTGTCTCCTTGTTTGCATTGTTTTAGAAGAGAGGTCTTTGTTTCCCCATATGCAGTATGTCTTCTTTTCTATGACTATTTTGTAAGATTTTCCCATTAGTTGCTAGCAATTTGATTATAGTGAGGTTTGATGTTTTTGTGTATGTGTGTATATTTTCTGATAAGGGTTCATTAAGCTTCTTGGATCAGTAGGTTGATAGTTTTCATCAAATTCAGTAAAAGTTTGATCATTATTATTTTTTAAATACTTTTTGCTTCCTTTCCCTTTTATGGGACTCCAATTAGACTGCTTAATTTTGTCCCACAGATCACTGAAACTCTCTCCATTTTTTTTCATTCTTTGCTTCAGTTCAGAGCGTTTCTTTTGATATTTGTTTGTTATATCATCATTTCTCCTACAGTGTCTAATCTGCTCTTAATTCCATCCAGTTTAATTTTCATTTTAGATATTGTATTTTTTTTAACTCTAGAAGTTCCATTTGGTTCTTTTTTTAATCTTTCATTTATATTCACACTAGGTTCATCTTTTTCCTTTAAATATTTGAAAAAATATGTAATAGCTGTTTTAAAGTCCTTGTCTACTAATAACACCATCTCTGTAATTTCTGGGTCTAATCCTATTTACTGACTTTTTTCTTGATTTAAGGGTGACATTTTCCTATTTCTTGAGATATTGTGAATCATAGGCTCTTGTGTGATAGGTTTTTTTGTCTTTCTTTAAGGATTGTTGGCAGTCCATCGCTAGGCAGTTAAGGTACTTGTAGATATGCTTGATTCTTTGAGGGATTCTTCTTCTTTGTTGTGTTTCATCCAGAGTAGCTTCTACCCTCGAGGTGATGTGACCCCATCACTAAGGCATCACGCTTTAGGGTTTCTACTGAATATCCAGAGTGTTCATGAGAACTCTCTATTCTGGCTGTGTTATTTTCTATTGCTGCTATAACAAATTACTATAAACTTAATGACTTAAAACAAAACTGTTTATTATCTCGTAGTTTCTGTAGGTCAGAAGTGTGGCATTGTGGTTGGATCCCATATGTAGAGTCTTACTAGGCTAAAATCAAGGTACAAGCCAGGGCTGCTGTTCTCATCTGGGGCTCTGGGTCCTCTTCCAAGCTCAGGTTTTTGTCAGAGTTCAGTTTCTTGTGGTCGTATGACTGAGCTATCCATTTCCTGATGCTTGGCTCTCTTCATCTTCAAGCCAGTAACAGTGCATTGAATCTTTATTATGCTTTTGAATCTCTCTGACTTTCTCCTCTGCTACATCTCTCTGCTTTCCTCTTCTACTTTTAAGGACTCTTATGATTCTGTTGGGCTAGTTCAAAGTAATCTCCCAGCTTAAGTTCAGATGATTAGTAACCTTAACTACATCTGCAAAGTCCCTTCGGGCATGTAATGTAGAATAACTTCAGATGTGACACCAGAGGACTTAAGAGCACAGGGACCAAAATTCTGCCTACTGTAGGCTGGCTGGAACACAAAAATCTCAGCCCTATGTGGTGTCTAGGGCTTATTTGGCTAACAATTTCTTAGTAGTTCCTTGCTTGACCTCAGGAGTTTGATCCATATAAGTGCACTTTACTATTCAGCAATAGATTCAAGGGCTTCCCTATGCAGATGTCTGGGAGTATTTCTTTGTGTAGTTTCTTCCTCTCTAGTACTCTGCCTTGCAAATTACAGTCATCTAAGTCTCCCAGAACTCTCATATTTGACTCTTATATCTGCCATGGCTTCTTTGAGTTCTTCCTCAGGAAATGTCTTCAGACTGAAAGCTGGGACAATTGTTTCGTGTCTCATATATTTTATTTGTTTATGTCATTTCATACATTTTGTCCAGTTTGTTAGGTGATTATGATTAGGGTGTAAGTCCCATCTAGTTCCTCTATCATGGCTGGCCAGGAGGTTTTCACTTACTGTTTTATTGGTAAGTTAGAGGCTTTGTTTTTTTGGATGCTCAAAATGTCCCAAACTTGCTCGGTTTGAGCCCTTTCAAGCTGGTTCCTGTGTTCTCCTGACATACCCCTCCATTAGTTTTTGAGTTTTTGTTTGCTTTCTAGCAAACAACACATCCTAGACTTGCTTTGTGTATTCCCTGTTCAGGACTGGGATCATCCATTCCCCAAATACTCCTGATTTCTTTTGGTGAGGAATGGTATTTAGAAACCAAGTTCTGGGCATTAGGTGTACTTATTGCTACTGGGATATACCTAGGAATTTTCAAACAACAGAAGCTTAAAGCATTTTTAATCAAGATGAGAGGGACAGAGCAGAAAGTTTTTAGTTGACATTCTTCAAGAACTTTGAAGTATTGGACAATCAGTTTTTGAATATCTGGGATGATAGAAAGATACCTGGACAATGGCACATTTTAAAGAGAAAGCTGGCCGGGATGAAGGTTTATATTGAACCTTTTTGTGTAAGTTATTGATTCTCAAATGGGGCATTATCTGCTCCACTCTCAAGGCATTTAGGAACATGTTTTGGTCATCAGGAGAGAATGCTATTGGAAATTGATACCCTAGAGGCCAGAGGTGCTAAGTTACCTGCAATACTCAGGACAGGTCTGCATAAGAAAGAATTTTTTGACTCAAAATGCTGATCATGCTTTATTGATCAATGCAAAATATCCAATAGTTTAATGTTCCAAATATGGAACATTGTTATATGTTTTGATACACTTACCTAACTTTGGGTAAATTCCCAGAATAAGATCATCAGGTCTGGTTTTAAAATTATAGATTTTTTCTTCTTCTCCCCAAGCCCCCAAGCACATAGTTGTATATTCTAGTTGTAGGTCCTTCTGGTTGTGCTATGTGGGATACCACCTCAGTGTGGCCTAAGGAGTGGTGCCATGTCCACACCTAGGATCTGAACCGGTGAAACTCTGGGCTGCTGAAGTGGAGCATGCAAACTCAACCACTCAGCCATGTGGCCAGCCCCCAAAATTATAGATTTTGTGCCACATTTCTTTTGATGATATTGGCAAAGAGACTCCATCCACTTCCAAAATATTAAATTGTGTCGACTTCTTTCCCAGATTATGAGCATTCATTTCAATTTGTTACATTGGAACAAGGAATCTGGGATTGATATTATCACCTATTTTGATATTTGATATTACATATATTTATATTATTATCTATTTAAAATAAAATACTATGTTTTATGGCTCATAGTTGGGGTTTCCATCTTACTGCTGTGGATTAGAATGTCAAAAAATTAATGAAGGCTAACAAGCACAAAGTGCTAACTTTAAAGATTGGCACCTGAGCTAGCAACTGTTGCCAATCTTTTTTTTTTCCTTTTTCTGCTTCTTCTCCCCAAATAACCCCAGTACATAGTTGTATATTCTAGTCGTAGGTCCTTCTAGTTGTGGCATGTGGGACACGGCCTCAGCATGGCCAGACAAGTGGTGCCGTGTCTGCACCCAGGATCTGAACCAGTGAAACCCTGGGCTGTTGAAGTGGAGCGCGTGAACTTAACCACTCAAGCACGGGGCCGGCCCCCAAAGTGCTAACTTTATCTACTTTGTTTATTTAATCCTCACAGCAACTACATAAAACAGGTAATATTATTTCTGTTTTTTAGATGAGGAAGCTAAGGTTTTCATAGATTAATAGATGTGATAATATAAAACAACCTGCAATTGTTGAAGCTGAGATCTACACCCAAACAGTCTGTTTCCTAGTCCATGTTCTAACAACCGTATCATTTGTTGGATTAGTAGAGAAAACAACAGTCATACATTGCTTCATAATTTTCAAAATGTTGTTTTGTATAATTAGAAATGAGGCTATTATATTGAAGAAAAATCAAAGCAATGGTTTTGAGGGACTTTATAAAGTCAATTTTCTTGTCATTTCTATAGTGAAAAATCTTCAAAAATAGGCTTATTTTTGAACAGTGTATTTTTAAACAGCGTTTGGTCATTTATGGGATAATTTTCCAAATATCAGCCATAAGCTTACAGTGAGAAAAACTCTCATATATCCATAAACGTCTTCAGAATGTGGAGAATTGAGATCAAGTTGGGGTGTATCTGGGACATTTAATCCTACTGTACACATCGAGTCCTGTATCCCAATTGGAAGAGGATAAAAGAATCCTTTCAGAATCAGTCTTATATTAGTTGTTATAAAACAGCCTATGTATTGAGATGAAAAATAGCAGCAGAAGTATTTAGGGTAAGGATGACATGTTAAATGCAAAAATACACGAACTCACAATGCACAATGTCTTTCGTATAGTAAACGTTGAATAAATATCAGTTCCCCCTTTCTTGTGAGAGGAAATATTAAACATGTGGTGCAATATCCACAGGAATGTATTTCTGTAGTTTTCTAGTCCATGTTCTGAGAGAAATGGATCCCATGGTGAGATAAATTTGGGGAATTACTGGGATATATGGAGTGAAACAGGTTTCCTACTGTAGGATGTCTCAGAGACTTGAATTTATTAATGAAGATTTTGAGTCCCTAAGAGAAGATTTTAGTTTGTGGCATTTCTCGATCCTGGAAATCTTTTATTTTTTACAAATAGAATTTTCATAGAAGTTGCATTCTTTAGAACATAGAATGGGAAAATCTGGCTTTGGCACACTGAAAAGCAGTGGACAATTCTAGAGTCATCATGGCCACCTGGGTTCATTCTCAATCTTTGCTCTTGTATTACATGCAAAGAAATATGCAAGATTTTATTTGTCTTGGGTGCCAGAATCAGGTACAATGACCTCTTATTGGTTTCATTTCAAGGTGTTAATTACTTTTTCCTTGAATGTGGTATGTGCAATGCTTAGTTGTATTGGAAGCAGGAAAAAATGTCAGTTTTTACTTCCATACACGCCATCCTTTTTAAAACATATAAATTTAAATATATGTAATGTGTTTCAATAAATTGCAGTTGTATTTATTTGTGCCCAATTATCCCATTTTTTACAGTGGGAGCCTCTTCAAGTTGGCTTCTCAGTCCTGTTTCCATGATCTGAGTCGTTGTTGACATCTTCCTTGCTGTGTGCTATGACAAGAAGTTCCAGGCTTGTTTCGGAAAATTCTCATCCCAGGCTAGGAATGAGCCATATCTCCAAGGAGCCCTAACTTCTTTTTGTAGGCAAAGGAATACAAAACCTCAAATGTGTACTAGGCATTCTCGTTGCTACAATTTTCATCTGTTTTTAGGCTTTTTCAGTGGTTATAGTTAAGAATACGCAGTTTTTGAGGAGAAAATCTTAATGAGTTCATATTGATGTTTCCATTTCAAATTTAAGTCTATAGGGTTTTATTTAACTACCTCAAACTGATATTTGTATCACCTTACTTTCATGCCAGCAGTCCTGGGTCTAGCAAACTTTTTTCCTAAATTAGCACAATTTTACATATGAACACAGACCTGGAAATCCTAAAGAAGATACTGGTTGATCAAATCCAATAGCATACTAGAATTTTATGACTCATTTAAGAATGTTTCAACATCAGAAAAATCTATCAAAGTAATTTACCACAATCATGAACTAGATAACTCTATGGTGGCAAAACAATTCAGCACCTCTTTAAAATTAAGCAACAATAGTAACAACGACAACAATGAAAACCTCTCAGAAACTGAGTTTAGAAGAAAATTCCCTTAACTTGATATATACTACTTGTGAAAATCTACAGAAATTATCCACTTAATGAAGAAAGTCTAGTTGTATTTCCTGTTAAATCTGCAACAAGACATGCATGCCTGCTATAACTGCTGCTGACCAGCATGGTGCTCAATGTCCTGGACAATGAGTTAGATAAGAAAAAATCACATAAAAACTAGAACGACAGAGACAATGCTTATTATTTTCAGAAGATGAGAAAATCTACAGGGAAAACAAAATAATTAACTCATAAATTAAAAGAATCCTGGTAATTTGTTATTTCTACAAAGTTGTTGATACATGATGTTTGCCACCTCAATCAATAGTGTTATTCATAGAGATAATAAAGCTTAAAATATAATAAAAACCAAATGATCTACATAAACTGCATAAACATTTGTAGAGAAAAATTAAACTTAAGGATTTAAAAAATAGTACTGAATAAAGCTGCCAAATTTTCCTGAGTTAATCCACAGATTGTAGGCAATCCCAGTGAAAATTTCAAAAGGATTTGGGGTAAACTTGACAAGCTTTTTAAAAAATTTCTACAGAACAATAAAGGAATGTGAACAGATAAAACAATTTGGGAAAGAAAAGCAAATCAGAGATCAATCTTCTTGCCAGATATTAAGAAGTGCTTTAAAGTTATAATAACAAAAATTGTGAGCTCCTGGACCTGAGAAAGACAGACCAATGGAATGAAATAGCAGCTCGAAGCAGACCCAGGTAGTTATGAAAATACCTAGACAAGAGTGTTGACTTTACAAATATGACAGGCAAGAAGGCATTATTTTGTAAGTAAGTTGGGACAAACACTTCAGCATATGTAGAAAAATAAAGTTGGATTATACTTCATGGAATACATAAACATGAACTCCACACTTCTTAAAGTTTAAAATGTGAGTCACTTACAGAACCAGCAGGATAAGATACCAGAGACTATCTTCACAATTTCCTAATCAGTTATTAAACACAAAGTATAACATGAACATTTGATGGATTTTACTACAGCATAACTAAAATCCTTGATTAGCCCTAGACTCCAGAGAGATGTGACAGAGCAGAAGCAGAATGGGAAAGCATATTTGCTGTGTCTAAAAAGGACATGCATTACTATCTAAAGTGATAAGGGAGTGTCTCCAGAGAGACAAGAAAGGAAGAAGACTAAAGAAAAATTGGTAAAATATACAAATAGGTATTTTATAGTAATGTAAGTTTATAATACTGTAGAATTTAGGATTAAGAGGAATCTCTGAGGATGAGGCAACCCGTTCTTAACTCAGAAGGAGATAACTTGTGGGTCCCCTGAGGACTAATGTGATTACAATCAAGGCTGGCAAAACTTTGGGCCATGGAAGTTCAAGGGTTTTTAAGACCTTTGATAATTATATTTCGAGAATGCCATTAGTATACTTTATCTTTCCTGGACTTCATGGATGATGAGGACGGTGGAGATTCTGAGTAAAAGGTAAAACCTTACAAAGTTCTTTAAAAGTGATACTGTGAAAACATTGTGTGCCCCTGTTCTTGGACAAGTCAGGTGGGACTCTTCTAGTTGGGAATACAAAATCAAGTCAATTTTTTTCTACTATTACAGCCATAGCTCTCCTTCAGCAAGTTAAAGCCTCAGTCCACCCTGAGATCAAACAACACTGAACAGACTGTGCTTGTAGCCCACTTGTATTCAAAGAGGCCTGGAGATTTGGGTTCCTGTCTGCATCCCATCTTTATGGTCCTGCTGAGATGATCTAATTGGCAGACAGGACAAGCTCTGGAAACATCCTCGGCAAAATGCTTAAAATTATCCGCCTATATTTCTTTAATATCAAGGCCAATATGTCTCTATTCTTATGGGTAATCTTATGAGGCATTTTTTGTTAAACTTTCCTTGCATTACGGCTATCATCTCGGGTAGTAGCTGAGCATATTGAGGTTCTTTAATTTGCCGTCCATTTCATAGTGGTTCCTGTAGAAGTCAAGTATTCTTTTTTGTTTCTAAAGCATTTTGAATATGTGGACTTGCCCCAAATCATATATGTCCTGTCAATATAAATATTCACTCTTTTAGCTTTTGTCAGTTGGCAGGTTTGGCCTAGGGCAATTAAGCTAGCCATTTGAACTGATTTAATTTCTGTGAGAAACTCAAATTTCAAGGGTTAATTGAAGTTTCTGATCATATAGACAGTGTAGCAACTTTTGGTGTTTAAGTTTGTGTTTTTTTTTTTAATGAACCATCAACAAGCACAGTTAAATCGGATAACCCAAGGAGCCTCTGTCGGGAAGGTCTGTAGGGGCATGGCTAGTTCCCTAACAGGTGCAGTAATCATGGGGTTTTCCTTCTTCAGGTAAAAGGAGAAAGCAGGTTGGGTTTAGAGCCTCAATGAGATGGACAGTGATGTGTGAAGGATAAAACAATATTTCAAAGGTAATTAGGTCACTAGCTGAAAAGTGTTAAGCACCTTTTGTCAATAGAAGCTCTTGAGGAATTTTATAGAAGAACATTTTCAGTCACCGAAAATATAACTGAAAAAGAAACTGGAAAATAATTAGATGTGATACTTAACTCTATTTAACTAATATTGATACTAAATAAATTTGGGATTAGGGTGACGTAAAGGAATTTAAATTTTATATGTTCTAATAATGTATAAACACTTGTGAAGAAGCCAAAAATAAACTAATGTATATTATCATTCAAAGCATTTGTATATTTTCCAAAGAAGAAACAGATACCCTTTAATTTACCTTTACTCATAAAATGAAAATGAATTAGCCCCAATAAATCTGTTCAATTTTGAAGTAACTTCAGTCTTTACTGATGATACCAGCTGATTAATTTTAATTTTTTTCAATGATATAAAGGACATTGTTAGTTTCAATTGACATTTTTCAAGATAGAAAAATAGGCAATGGTTCTAGTAATTACTACAGACTCAAAATGTGCTTAATAGTTTTGCCAGTTTACTCTTCCATTCAACAAATATGTTAAAGTACCTACTTTTTGTAAACATGGATGTACAGTAGGCCTATAAAGACACTGGGGACGTATGGATGGGCAAGATGCACATGGTCGTTTCCTTCACAGAATATGTAGTCTGGTTGTGAAGATAGGCAATGAATACGTAAATTGCATAAAGTGAGAGTAGCATCATGAAAATAGAAGCATCATGTGTCAGGAAAGCATACAGCAGGGACACAAATAAAGGAGGAGTGTGGTCAGGGTTGTTTTGCTGGAGGAAGTGTAACCGAAAGTTCGGTCCCTGAACCCAACGCCAATCCAAATAACGAGAACAGAGTCTTGAGTGGAAGAGGAAAGGTTTTTACTCTGCCAGGCACAGGGAGCAAAGCAAGGGCTCATGCCTCAAAAATTGCTAGCTCCCCGATGAGGAACGGGTAGGGATTTTTATTTGGGGTTTTGGAGACGGGAGGGGAGGGGGCGCATGTAGCTTGTGCAGTTTGGCATTTTCCCACCAGTCTGTGTTTGGCCTTGAGAGGCTGCTTGCAGCGAGGCGGGGGGCGGGGTATGGTGAGATAGGAGGATGGCAGGTGGGCGTCCTTCACCGTTGTCTCGTCTTCCTGTGTGAGGCGGTTTCCAGCGCCTCCGCTCCTTGATATTCTTGAGACAGCAGCTTTCCTGGCAAACTTCAAGGACACATGATTAGCTGAACTTTAGTGTGCTTCCAACTCCAGGCCACCTGGGCTTTTGACAATTTGTAACTCCCATTTAGTTGTAAAGCTCAAGGAGTCAACGTTTAAAGAAGCAGGTATTTACATATGAGTGGAGCTAGAGAAGCAGGAAAGGGGGTGGTGGGTTTTAGTTTTAACCCCATATATGCTGGGTTCAACGTGGGGGAACTGATATCAGGGCTGATGTTAAGAGCCTGTAAAGGAAGTGATATTTGGGCTCAAACCTGGAGGATGAATTTGTTTTAATCAGATGGGATGAGAGGGAAGTAGGTTCCAGGCTGAAATGTGGAAGTATATGCCACTCTCAAGAAATAAACATGTTCAGTTTGGATGAAGTATTATATAGAGAGGGATCAGAGCGGAGCATGATAGAATACCACCAAATGATATCTTGGTAAAGTTACCAAATGTCAAAAATAAAGAATGAACTAAGATCCAGCCAGGAAAAACAAATCTCCTGGAGAAGAAAATATTGGGCTGGTCTTAGGTTTTCTTATTGCAATACCTAGTGCCAAAAACAGTAGAGCAGTGTCTGCAAAACTTTAAAAGGAAGAAAGTGCAGCTGAAAAATTTTATTTGTTGCCATCTTGCGCTTCAAATATAAAAGAAATGAATAGAATGACTAAGCATAAGAACTCAGAACATTTAGCCTCTAGCCTTTCTTAAAAAACAAAAACATAAAACAAATAAACAAAACAAAACTCTTTGATGATTAAATCCATCCAATAAGACAATAAGAAGCGAATCACAATTCAAACTTGGTTGTGGTGGCTCCATGGCAAAAGGACAGGTTCATTTAAATATAGACTCCACACTAAGGAACTGTAAGAACTCTGGTTAAAAGTAAAAAAGTAGGTGTTATATACCTTTTATACTGTAAAATCAGTAACTTAACCAACAAAATTTAACTTACAAAAATGGATGTGTAATTAATAGGAAACAGGCTCCAACTGCTTAAATGTTTATTACAATCTTGTTTCTTAACTTTACTAGGTGTCTTAAGAATAATTACTGGTCATCGTGATGAACATCTTCTTTAAAAGTTCATCAAGTCCTCTAGTTTCACTTGAGTTTAATAATGCATATGTACGGTACATTTTTTAGTTGTAGTATAATTCTATTTTTGTGACATTCTATCTATTCTCACCACTGTCTTCAAATTTAGTCTTTGACTTCATCTAAGAATTTCTTTCTTTTGTTTCTGCATTAAGTGAATCAATTTATTCCTCATACATTCGTTGTTCAACAGTGAGTTTCTCCACCACATGCTAAACTTACAGAAAAGTTTTATATAGTTAAAGTAATACATATCCATAAATCAACAAACTTACAAATATATCTTTTTTCCAGTAATTTTATTGAGATCATAATGGTTTATAATATGTGTAATTTCAAGTGGACGTTATTGTTTATCAATTTCTGAATTGACTTCATTGTGCTCACTACCAGTAGTCTAATTTTTGCCCATCACTGTACATATGTGCTCCTTTACCCCTTTCGCCCACCCCTCAATCCCCTTCCTCTCTGGTAACAAATAATCTGTTCTCTTTGTCCATGTATGTGTTGTCTTCCACATATGAATGAAATCATGCAGATTCATCTTTCTCAGTCTGGCTTATTTCACTTAACATTATACCCTCAAGGTCCACGCATGTTGTTGCAAATGGGCTGATTTTGTCTTTTTTTAATGGCTGAGTAGTATTCCATTGTATATATATATATATATATATATATACACCACATCTTTATCTGTTCATCTGTAGAAGGACACTTGGGTTGCTTCCACATGTTGCCTATTGTGAATAATGCTGCAGTGAACATATGGGTGCATAAATCTCTTTGGATTGTTGATTTCAAGTTCTTTGGATAAATACCCAGTAGAGGGATAGCTGGAATGTATTGTATTTCTACTTTTAATTTTTTGAGAAATCTCCATACTGTTTTCCACAGTGGTTGCACCAGTTTGCATTCTTACCATCAGTGCATGAGAGTTCCCTTTCTCCATATCCTCTCCAACATTTGTTGGTTTTCATCTTGGTAATTATAGCCATTCTGACTCATATAAGATGACATTGTAGTTTTGATTCGCATTTTTCTAATAATTAATGATGTCAAATATTTTTTTATGTGTCTATTGGCAATCTGTATATCTTCTTTGGAAAAATGTCTTTTCATATCCTTTGCCTGTTTTTTCGTCGGGTTGTTTGGTTTTTTTGTTGTTGAGTTGTATGAGCTCTTTATATATTCTGGAGATCAACTCCTTGTTGGATAAATGATTTGCAAATACTTTCTCCCAGTTGGTGGGTTGTCTTTTAATTTTATTCATGGTTTCCTTTGCTTTGTAGAAGATCTTAACTCTGATGTAGTCCCATTTGTTAACTTTTTCTTTTGTTTCTCTTGCCTGAGTAGACATGGTATTTGAGAAGATGCTGTGAAGACCAATGTCAAATAATGTACTGCCTATATTTTCTTCTAGGAGTTTTATGGCTTCAGGTCTTACATTCAAGTCTTTAATGTATTTTGAGTTAATTTTTGTGTATTGTGTAAGATAATGGTCTACTTTCATTCTTTTGCATGTGGCTGTACAGTTTTCCCAACACCATTTATTGAAGAGACTCTCCTTTCTCCACTGTATGTTCTTGGTTCCTTTGTCAAAGATTAACTGTCCATAGATGCATTGTTTTATTTCTGGGTTTTCAATTCTCTTCCATTGATCTGTATGTCTGTTTTTGTGCCAGTATCATGCTGACTTAACTACTATAGCTTTGTACTATGCTTTGAAGTCAGGGATTGTGATGCCTCCAGCTTTATTCTTTTTTTCTTGGGATTACTTTGGCTATTTGGGGTCTTTTGTTGTTCTATGTAAATTTTAGGATTCTTTGTTCTATTTCTATGAAGAATGTCATTGGGATTCTGATTGGGATTTCATTGAGTCTGTAGCTTGCTTTAGGTAGTATGGGCATTTTAACTATGTTTATTCTTCCGACCCTTGAGCATGGTATATCTTTCCATTTCTTTATGTCATTATCAATTTCTTTCAATAACGTCTTATAGTTTACAGTGTAAAGGTCTTTCACCTTTCTGATAAAGTTTATTCCTAGATATTTTATTCTTTTTGTTGTGATTGTTAATGGGATTGTATTCTCAATTTCTCTTTTTGCTAGTTTGTTGTTAGCGTTTAGAGATTCAACTGGTTTTTGTGAATTGATTTTGTACCCTGAAACTTTGCTGTAGTCATTGATTATTTCTAATAGTTTTCATATGGATTCTTTAAGGTTTTCTATATATAGAATCACGTGCAAACAGAGAGAGTTACACTTCTTCCTTTCCAATTTAGATTCCTTTTATTTCTTTTTCTTGCCTAATTGCTCTGGCCAAAACCTCTAGTACGATGTTGAATAGGAGTGATGAAAGTGGGCACCCTTGTCTTGTTCCTGTTCCCAGAGGGATGGCTTTCAGTTTTTCACCATTCAGTATGATGTTTACTATGGCTTTGTCATATATGGCCTTTATTATATTGAGGAACTTTCCTTCTATACCCATTTTATTGAGAAGTTTTATCATAAATGGACGTTGGATCTTGTCAAATGCTTTCTCTGCATCTATTGAGATGATAATGTGATTATTATTCTTCATTTTGTTAATGTGGTGTTATTATGTTGATTGATTTGTGGATGTTGAACCATCCCTGCATCCCTGGGATAAATCCCACTTGATCATGGTTTATGATCCTTTTAATGTATTGCTATATTCTGTTTGCCAATACTTTGTTGAGGATTTTTGTGTCTATGATCATCAGCAAGATTGACCTGTAATTTTCCTTCTTTGTGTTGTCCTTGTATGACTTCATCTAACAATTTCTAATGGTCAACTCTTGGTAATTATCTTACTCAAAGTATCAGCAGTATTTGACAGAGATGATTTCAGTCTCCTTGTTGAAACCTCATCTTTAGTTCTTGGGCAACATTATCTCTTCCTTTTACATCTACCCCCTCAGCCATTCCTTCTTGTTTTTTTCCCCCTGATTTATTTTTTCTTCCTGACTTTTAAATATTTAAGTGCCCAAGTATTCAGTACTAAATATCTTCTCTTTTCTGAAATCCAGATTCATATATCCAATTCTCCTACTGGGCAACTCCACTGGGATGTGTAGTAGGTGTCTCAGGTTTAACACTTCTGGATCTGAGCTCATAATTTCCATGATTTTTTTCCCCATTCCCTTTGAATTTTCCCCATCTTGCCCAATGTCAACTTTGTACTTCCAGTTGCTCATGCCAAAAACCTTGGAATCATTCCAACCTCCTCTCTTTTGCTCACAACCTATAGCCAATCCATCATCAAACTCTGTCAACTCTATCTTTAAAACTAAAAAGGGTCTCAGACTCAGATTGAAAAACTCACAGGACACAATAGACTTTCCAAGCACCAAGTTTTCTTAGCTTTGAGAAACAACACAGACAGGTAACAAAGCGTGCACACCTGTAGCATAGTACAGTCTTGTGACTTCCTGGGGAAGTTTCCATTGATCCCAATCATTATTCCTGGGCATGTGCATGTCATGAGAAATGAGACTGAGTAAGTAGATGTGTTATACCTCAGCTCAGTGAAGACATCGGCTCTGGGGTCCCTTAGCTTTAGTGCTTTAAAATTCATATTGTTACTGAACCAAAGTGGGTTCTTCCCTGGGCAAGTTAAATCAGACTCTCCACCAGAAGTAGCTGTCTCACAAAGTAACGTATCTTTGACACAAATAGGAGACCATGCAGAATCATTTCCAGAGTCATGGCATCCCCGAACAAAGGGAAGCAGGGACTTTTTATTTCAGATGCAGAATGAATATTCAAAAGGGAGAGGTGGGTATTTGCTTGCACAGGCTCAGTTAGAAACACATGTTTCCACATACACTGCAGGTTATGGTTATGAGGCCTAAGCTCCTCCTGGAGAGAGCTTAGCATTAAAATAAGGCAAAGATCACAGGCGTAGCTCTTGTGGTGAGGCTTAGTCTGGCTCAGGGTGGTTAATGATCGCATCTCCTTAACGTAACAAAAGGGAAAAAAACAACTTGGAAAAAGAGTTAAATGCTTCCAAGCCCACCCTTGAGTTCCTTGGGGCAATTAGGCAGTGACAAAATCCCTCCTCTAGTTTTATCCTTCTCCTCATTCTTGAGGGGCACAGGTAGAATGTCCATCTTCTGTAACCACTTCCTGCTGAGCTTGGGTGTTGTCACAGGGACCAGTGGAGGAACAGAATTTCCAGCTAATCTCAGATAGATTTTTGGGTCACCACAGGTATAGCCCCTAGTTGTTCATAGAAACCATCTGTAATATTATAGCCTCAATGCATTTAGTATACACTTAGGATTTGGGCATACTTGCCCTCCCCTCCGATTCCACCAGCTCTTTACTATAGTCTAGATACTGGGCTGCCCATTCTTCTCTGATGGACCTAGTCTTGCTGCCTGAGAATGTGCAGCCTCCTTGTAAGTGTACCATGCCTAAATGTTATGGGGTTGGTTAGGATCCAGGGCAGAGCCTGGGCTGGATAGCCAGTCATTACTTATCTGTATAGTGTCACTGAAACAAGAGTTTCAAATCAGAGAGTGGATGGCAGGAAAACTTGGCATCATCAATTGTCTGTGACCATCTCTCAAGGGTGGGCACCTTTTTTATACTTGTATGGTAGATCCAAGGGGTGACTCCTTCTAATTTTAAGGAAGAGTGAGTGGTTGGTAACACCAAGGGAGGCCCTATCCAAATAGGATTTCGCTGATCTTGGGATGAGCTACTTTTCCAAGTTTTAAGATAGATCTAATTTCCCAGTTCATATGGGTGGAGTTTGACCTCCATAGGCAAGGGAAGACAGAAGTTTATCATTCAGCTCTTGACTATTGGGGACCACTGGTAATCCTGTGTAGTGGTTTTCCTTACTTCATCAGGAGACTACACTGGTGCAAATTCATAGAAGGGTAGAGTGGGAATTAATGGTAATTGGAGAAGCTCTCCTGATATAGCAGCCCTTTTTGCAGCTGAATCTTCACATTATTCCCTTTTATGGCCTCTGATTCCCAACTTTGAGGGTCTTTACAATGGCCCACAGCTACTTCCTTGGAGCCCTGTACCACTTCTAGCAGTTTAAGGATTTCTGGCCCATGTTTGATTTCTTTACTACTGCTGTTAAGAAGTTCTGTTTCTTTCCAAATGGCTCCACTGAGCATGAATTACAGAGAAAGCATATTTACAGTCTCTGTATATTGTTATTATTTTTTCTTTTCCCAATTTCAAAGCTCTGGTTAATGCAATTATTTCTGCTCTTCAGGCCGAGGTGCCTGGTGTCAGCCCCTTGGCTTCTATGGCCACATGCAGAGACACTACTGCATAACCTGCTCTTCTTTGTCCATTACTCATGAAGCTGCTCCCATCTCCAAACCACACTTGCTCTGCATTAGGCGATGGTTTACTCTGGAGATCTCTGTGACCGGAGTAAACCTGATAAAGCACTTCTGTGAAAGAATGAGTAATAGGCTCACTGGAATCAGGGAGCAGGGTAGATGGGTTTAAGGTATGAGAGGGTTTTAAAAAAATCTGAGGGGAATCTAGCAGTATAGCTTGATATTGTAGTATTCTATTCTGGGAGAGCCAGAGATGTCCTTTGGTCTCCAGTAGGCTAATGACTTGATGTGGGATCCACACCATCATAGGTTGGCCCATAGTCAGATTTTTGGCTTTCTTGAAGAGGCAGGTGGATGCTACAGCTCTCAAGAATGGGGGCCATCCTTTCATCATGGTGTCTAGCTGCTTTGAGAAATGGGCTAACACTCTTTTTATGGATCCCAACATTTGGGTTAGTACTCCTATAGCTATTCCCTGTCTTTCATGAACATATAGATCAAATGTTTTGCTCAGGTCTGGTCAGGCCACTGCAGGTGCTTATTGAAAGCTTGGTCACACAGCTTATGCCATTCCAAGGGGTCTTTTTCTGTCCCTTGTAGTTTATCATAGAAAGGGTTAGCAACTAATCCAAAGTTAGGGATCCAAATGTGGCAAAAATTAGCCATCCCCAAGAATCCTCATAGCTGCCTACAAGTTTACAGTAGAGAAAGTTGGCATATTACCATTTTCTTCTCTGGGGGAAGGCAATGTTTTCCCCTTAAAATGATGAGCCTCAAGTACTTTACAGTCTCTTTAGACATTTTTCCTCCCCTTTAGACACCTTATATCCCTTACTGGCTAAGAAGTTTAATGTATTTAACTTAATTTTGACACTGTCTACCTGGGGATAGAATCAAATCCCACAGGATTACCCTTTAGCCCCCTATTTTAGATGCCAATTGCAAGTTCAAGTTGTCACCTGTACTTCTGGCCAACTGGACACAGGCCAGAGGTTCCCACAATCCCCTCTGTGGGTTTGATTAATTTGATAGAAAGGCTCACAGAACTCAGGAAATCATTTTACTTAACAGCCAGATGGAAGAGATGCATAAATATGTGGGGAAGGGATGTGGAGCTCCAAGACCCTTTCTGGGAGTGCCACTCTGCCAGAATCTCCATGTGTTCACCAACCTGGAAGCTCTCTGAACTCCAACCCTTTGGGTTTTAGTGGAAAGCCCACCACAAAGGCACAGTTGATTAGATCATTGGCCATTGGCAATCGAAATCAATCTTCAGCCTTTCTCCCCACCCTGGAGGTATGGGGAGGGTGATGGGGCTGAAAGCTCCAACCCCCAAATCACACAATTGGTTTCCCTGGCAGCCAGCCCCGCACTTAGGGGCTTTCCAAAAGTCACCTTATTAACATAATTCAGGTTGGGTTGAAAGGGGCTTGTTAGGAAGAACAAAAGACACTCATTTCAACTTTACTGCTCTGGAGTTATTTCAGAAAATGAAGACTAAAGTAGTTATTATTATAAAAGATGCTCCTATGGCTCTTATATGGGAAATTACAAGAGTTTTAGGAGCTCTGTGCTAGAAACAAGATGAAGATATTTACTAACATAAACCCAGGACTGTACAGTATTGACAGCACTAAGGTCTTGAACAAATCTATATCCCCCTATTCACAGGCTTTTAATGGGTACCATGGGAGTGTTCCATGGGAATCTCCATGGCCTGATTGATTCCTGTTCTAAAAGCCTATTGATTACAGGAAAGATTTCTCTTTATGGCTTCTGGCTTCAAGGGGTATTGTTTTACCCAAGGCCAGCAATCTACCTGCTTCCATTTTACCTTTACTGGTGTGGCACTGGCTGCTCACCCTACCTGTCCTTGTGCCCCTAATTCTGAGTTAGCTCAGCTTAAAACATTTAGGTGGGGGGCTGGATCCGTGGCCGAGTGGTTAAGTTTGTGCGCTCCACTGCAGCGGCCCAGGGTTCAGATCCTGGGCGCGGACATGGTACCGCTCATCAGGCCACGTTGAGGCGGCATCCCACATCCCACTACTAGAAGGACCTGCAACTAGGATATACAACTATGTACGGGGGGAGTGGGGGTTTGGGGAGATAAAGCAGAAAAAAAAAAAAAAAGATTGGCAACAGCTGTTAGCCCAGGTGCCAATCTTTAAAAAAAAAACAATAAACACAAAACATTTAGGGGAATCTCTTCCTTCTCAGGTGCTGGTGTATAAAGCCAGTAGTCCTATCAAAGTGTTCTCAGTCAGTGGCAACAACTCGCTGACCCCAGAGCTTGGGCAGTGCCCTCATCCAAAAATAGACCCTGATAGCAAGCCCCACATGCCCAAAGATCCTAATGGAAGTCAAGTCCAGAAACCCAAACTGGGCTGACTCATGAAGAGCTATCTCTGCCAAAGTGAACCTGTAAAGTCTGGAAGAGGAGACTGCTGATTCAGATGTGCAGATCCCAATGTAAGGAATTGAGGATCATGAAAAATCTGGTAAATATGACACCACCAAAGGAAACTAATAAAGCTCTAATAAGTGACCCTAAAGAAATGGAAATCTACAAACAGTCAAAGAATTCAGAATAGCCCTCTTAGAGAAGTTTAGTGAACTACAAGAACACACAGAGAGGTGACTAAAAATTAGGAAAATAACACATAAAGAAAATGAGAAGTTCACAAAGAAATAGAAACCATTAAAAAAAACAGAAATAGAAATACTGGAGCTAAAAAATATAATGGCTAAACTGAAGAATTCAATAGAGAGCTTCAAAAACAGACAAGACCTTGCAGAAAAAAGAATCAGTGACCTAGAACATCGTCACACTTGAAATTATCCAGTTAGAGAAGCAAAAAGAAAAAAGAATTAAAAAGAGTGAAGAAAGTCTATGGGCCTTATAGGACACAATGAATAAGAACAGTATCCACGCTATGGGAATTCCAGAAGGAGATGAGAAGAAGAAAGGGACAGAAAGTAAATTTAAAGCAATAATAGCTGAAAACTTCCCAGACCTGCTAAGAGAAATGGACATCTAGATCCCTGAGGCCCGAAGGACCCTAAATAGGTTGAACCTGAATAAGGATACACTGAGACACATGTAATTAAATTCTCAAAACCAAAGACAAAAAAAGAATTTTGAAAGCAGCAAGAGCAAAGAGAGAAATTATATATGACAGAATCCTCATAAGACTATTAGCACATTTCTCAACAGAAACGTTTCAGGCCAGGAGAGAATGGGATGATATATTCCGAATACTGAAAGAAAAAACTGTCAATCAAGAATTCTATACCTGGCAAAGTTTTCTTCAGAAATGAAGGAGAAATAAAGACATCCCTGAACAAATAAAAGCTTAAGGAGTTCATTAGCAAGAAATGCTAAAGGGAATTTTTTGAGTGGAAGTAAAAACATACAAATTAACACCATAAAAAATTAGAAGGTAGCATAAAACTCACTGGTAACCAGTTATATAGTCAAAGTTAGATTCTCTAACATGGTATTGGTGGTGCATTACTCACTTACAACTCTAGTTTAAAAGTTAAAAAAATGTAGTAAAAATAACTATAACTACAATAATCTATTAGTTATGCAATATTAAAAATATGTAAACAGCAATGTCAATAACCTAAAATGAGAGGGGGAAGAGAAGTAAAAGTGTAGTTTAGGAATTCTACTGAAGTTAACTTGTTATCAGTTTAAAATAGGGTATTATAATTTTAAGATATTTTATGTAAGCCTCATGGTAACCACCAGGGAAAAACTTTTAGTAATTAAACAAAAGAACATGAAGGAGAAGTCAAAACATCCCAATACCAAAAGGCATCAAAATACAAAAAAGACAGTAGAGTAAGAAACAAGGAACAAGGAATCTACACAACAGCCAGAAAACAACAAAATAGCAATAGTAAATCCTTGCCTATCAATAATTTTTTAAATATAAACGGATTCAATTCTCCCATCAAAAAACATAGAATGGCTGAATAGATAAGAAAACAAGATCCAACAATATTTTGCCTACAAGAGACTCACTTTAGCTTTAAAGACGCACATAGACTGAGAGTGAGGGGTGGAAAAAGATATTTCAAGCAAATGGTAACCAAAAAAAGTAGTGGCAGCCATACTTATATCAGTATACTTATATACTATACTTATATAGATTTTAAACTAAAAATGTTAGAAAGAGATAAAGAAGGTCATTATATAATGATAAAGGGGTCAATCCATCAAGAAAATAGAACAATTGTAAATATTTATGCATCAACATCAGAGCACCCAAATATATAAAAGAAAACAGAACTAAAAGGAGAAATAAACAACAAAATGATAATAGTTGTGTACTTTGATACTCCCTTTCAACAATGAATAGATCATCCAGACAGAGAACCACTATCATTCTCAAACTACTCTTGTAGTTATACTTCTGGGACAAAGTCTTGGCTTCTTTAATTCTTTCTAAAACTTAGTTCCTAATTAAGAAGTGGTAGGACATAGCCTCTCAGAGCATGATCTGTGAGGCTGTGTGGCTGGGTGCACAGACTATTTTGCCGTTTATTAGCTAAGACCTTGGGGAGGTTTCTTAGTCTTTCTATGCTTCAGTCTCCTCGGAAGTAAAATGATAACAGTAATAATAGTAACCCTTCTGGTATTGGCTATTGTTAAAGTTTAAGCTAATTTTTGGTAAGTTGGTTCTTAGGATTATGTAAAGCACTTGTAGCAGCTCCCAGAACAAAGTAAACAATATATGTGCTGATTATTATTATTTTTGGAGGTTTTGTGTTACGTTTATTTATTTGTTGAGGTCACATTGGTTTATAACATTATATAAATTTCAGGTGTACATCATTATATTTCAACCCATGTATAGACTGCACTGTGTTCAACCAAAAGTCTAGTTGCCATCTGTCACCACATACACGTGTCCCTTTACCCCTTTTGCCTTCTCCCCACCCCTTTTCCCTCTGGTAACCTCCAACCTGTTCTGTGTATCTATGTGTTTGTTTGTTTATCTTTTGTATATGAATGAAATCATACAGTAATTGTCTTTCTCTGTCTGACTTATTTTGCTTAACATAATACCCTCAAGGTCCATCCATGTTGTCGCAAATGATATGATTTTTGTCTTTTTTATGGCTGAATAGTATTCCATTTATACACACACACACACACACACACACACACATACATACCACATCTTATTTATCTATTCATTCATTGATGGGCACTTAGGTTGCTTCTGAGTCTTGGTATTTACCCAAAGAACACAAAAACACTAACTCAAAAAGATATATGCACCCCTGTGTTCATTGGAGCATTACTCACAACAGCAAGACAATATTTTTTTATTTTGAGTTGCTGAGCTGTTGATCTAGTTGAAAATCTAAATGTTTGTGAAAACTCCTGGGGGCAAGGGGAAGATCAAGATGGTCATTTAATAGTTGCATATGTATATGATTTTGACTATTCTGGCCATAAAAGGTGACCCTTTTTCCTGAACGGCTTCTTGATATAGAGTCAACAAATTACAGTGAGGGAAGTTCACATAAAGTTGAGGGCCAAGCTGTCCTAGTCAAGCCAGCTGAAGTCAAGTGTGAAGCTTGATCAGCCTCATCCATCCCTCTTCTTTTTCAACACAGGCTCAGAGAGACTGTCCATGAATAGCTCAGGGACAGAGGGAATCTGGAGTAGGAGATGGCTGAGTGAAGTAGTCCTTTAGTCAGATTTTCTCTGCGTTATTCCTAAAGGACCAAAGGAAACATCTGTTGGGCGTGCTGGCAAAGATCAGTAGTTTTAGGGTCCTATAGATCAGGTATATTAAAAGAACATTGTCTAAAATGAAAAAAGAGAAATATTAATATGAAAGTTCATATTAATGAGCCAGGAATTGAATCCTGAGGGTATCCAATCCAGAGATTCTAAGTCAGTGGGTGGAAATCTTTTGATTACATAGCACTGTTTGTTGAGTTTCTTGAAACTAAGATGTCTCTTGGTGATGTTGTCCACAGTCTTGGTTACTTTTTGTGTAGGGCACATATTTTATCAGACTGTCTTAGTAGCCCGGGCAGTGGCTCACACAGGGAAGAATCTGGCTCGTGCATGGTCTGCCATGGTGATGTGTCCTTCCAGGTTTATATCAAGTTGTTGGGCTTCACCTCTCAGGGCTTTTTCAGACCCTGAGAGAAAGGACACCTTCAGGGTAACTAGAGTCCTGATGGGGACCTGGGCAGTCAGGCTTCAGTTCTTAGTGACACCAAGTCAGGAGGGAGAGATAAAAATTGGAAACATTAGTTTGGAGGATTGTGGGAAACTAGAAGATCTGAGAATTTGGTAAGGGTTGACAACTTATACAAAGTGACAAGATCCAGTCCAATTTACAGGTAGGCAATAAAACAGTTTTTTTCAGAGTGGGAGAAGAAGTCAATTATATCTCTACCAGACAAGACAGAGTTTACGTATTCATTAGTTACTGACAATTTTCAAAGAGGTGAAAAATAACTAAAAGACAATGAATAGAACCAGAAGGATGCTGTCATGTGTTGAATTGTATGCCCCAAAAAGATATGTTCAAATCATAACCCCTGGTACCTGTGAATATTACCTTATTTAGAAGTAAGCTCTGTATTAGTCTGTTTGGACTGCCAAAAAAAAATACCACAGGCTGGGTGATTTAAACAACAGAAATTTATTTCTCACAGATCTGGAGGCTGGAAAGTTCAAGGTCAAAATCTAGCAGGGTTGGTTTCTGGTGAGAGCTCTCTTCTTGGCCTGCAGATGGCTGCCTTCTTGCTGTGTCCTCACATGGGCTTTCCTTGGTGCATGCTCTCCAGTGTCTCTCTTATAAGGACTTTAATCCTATCAGGTCACAGCCCCACCCTAATGCCCCCATTTAACCTTAACTACTTTCTTATGCCAGATACAGCTACACTGGGGCTAGGGCTTCAGCATATGAGCTTGGTGGGAACACAGCTTAGTCCACAGCAGGGTCTTTGCAGATGAAATCAAGTTAATAAGAGGTCTGGGAGGATTAGAGTGGGTCATAATCCAAAGGCTAGTGTCCTTATAAGAGGAAAATTTGGAAGCAAATACATACAGGGACACATAGGGGACAAATACACACATAGGGAGAAGGCCATCAGAAATTGAACGGATGCATCTATAAACCAAGGAAGCCAAGGATTTCTGGCAACCACCAGTAGCAAGAAGAGTCTCGGAGGGAGCGTGGCCCTGTTGACACCTTGATTTTGGATTTCTAGCCTTGAGAACTGAGAAAATAAATTTCTGGGGTTTTAAGCCACAAAGTTCGTGGTACTTTTTGACAGCAACCCTAGGAAACTAACATAGATGTGTTAGAGTTTTCTAATGAAAACCAAAATGCATCCTTACAGTTATCCCCACCCCTTCTTCTGATCAAAGATAATCTTGAAGAAAGAAGATTCTTGAGAAAAATAAAAAAATAAGGCTGATTTCATTAGATTTGGGCTGATTATATAGACACACGAATAAGGATAATTTGCTGTACAGGACTTTAAAACTTTGCTTTGCTGTAAGTTTCCATAAGAAATATCAGATTGGACTTTTGAAAGCTTCTTGGAAAGCAAACCAAGAACTTGCCATTGGATTTCACCTGCAAGATCCTAAAGATTTGTATGAATTTTTCTTTTCTTGAGGTACCAAAAATATACTGTTTCCTAGGGCTGCTAGGAAGTGACCTTTCTTTTTTACCTGTAAAGCTAGAAACCTGTAAGCCAAGTACCAGACTGGTTTTCCCAAGAGGTTTTGTAGGCGTTGGCACCATGAAGTCCACCTTAGCTCCTTGAAAGTGTATGGCTACATCTTATTAAATGAGTGTTATATGATATCCCAGGCAAGGCCTTGGTTGCATAACCACTGCTTTTAATTATATCCTGTTATCAAGGAGGACAGACTCTTATTGAACCTATGCAAATAACTATATTACCATGAAAATAAAAACACTCAACATTTTCTGAATTCTGGAGGGGTCAGGCAGGGAGAAAAAGATGTGTTTTATCTTTGTCAACAAATGCATAGTCTATTAAATTGTTATGAATTATAGATAGTTTAAGAGATAAGGGAAAAAGATTCCTTATATCCAGGAAATAAAACATTAAAACATCGACAATATTTCAAACAAAACCCATAATCATCCTTCATCAGTTTATTCAGTCCTGTGTAATTAATTCTCATTCCACTCACCTTGGATAAGCAGTCTCATGAATTCATCTGCTTCGTGACTAATGGTTGTGGAAATTCATTGTTGTGGTCTCAAATTTATCTGGGCGACATCATCAGAAGCCTGTGCCTGAGAGTACCTGGAACAGTCCATTTGTATGGGCCTCTGAGATAGTCTTCTTTTGTTGAAAATGAAGCATGTTGGTTTGTAATTGATTTGTAGGTGTTTTCAAGGAAGCATCAGAGTAAAAAAAAAATCCCCCCGAACAAAAAACCTTTCTGTAGATGATGAAAGATTAAAATGGCTGTGATCATTACTAGTAATTTTCAAAAGTGAAAGATCTGATGAAAGTTCATAACAAAATAATGCAACTGACAAGGAAATTTGTTATTTCTGTGACATGCAAGAAGAAATAAAATCAATATGAAATTTTTTTCTAGATAAAATATCTATAAAATAGTGATTAATCCTACTTTCCAACAAGAATGGATATTATATCTAATTTATGAAAATGGATGAACATAATCCTTCTAGAGAAAAAATCCATAATAATCCTGAGATATAATATTCCATGAATATATCAAACATATTGTTAGGATATGACAAGAGTATATCGAGTATACCAACATTATTAAGTAAACAGATTTGGTAAATTAGGAGTAGGTCATAAACATCTGTATATTAATAAAAAACCCTGTAGGTAAGTGATGTGAATCTCCAATTGAAAAGATTTTTGCTTTTATTATCTACCTCCATATTTTTGAATAATATTTTTTATACTTAATAGATAATATTTCTATTTTAAATGCCATCTCTTGATTTCCTATCATGGACAATGATAAGTTACTTCTATTAACTTCCCTGTATATGCACACACACTTTCCTTTCCACATTCTACCAAAATAATTCAATCACAGTTAAAAAAAATCATGACCATTTAAAACTTCTTCTAATCTGAACCACAAAAGGAAATATGATCACTTTTTTCTTCTTTTTTAAAAGGCTTTTGTTTTTTCTGGAGTTAGTGATTACCTCACTTTCTTTTCATATGTTCAGTTTTCTAAGGACCTATCGCTAATTTATTACCAAACTCTGTGCCAGAACTCTAAAACTCTTACTAAGATCAAACTTCTTGCACGCTTTTTCAGTCCCACGTTTTAAGTTGAGGATATCCTTCATCTGTCTGTTTCTACCTGTACCGGTTGCTCTGTGAGTTTGCTGCACAGATATCATCTTGGGATTTCTCCAAATTTTGTCGTTTTTCCTTTGTTTGTCTTTACAGATGATTGATAGTTCAGCTTCTCAAACGCTAGGTTAGAAGTCATTTTCATCCTTTTGCCTTCCAGTTTTCTGCATTACTGTTGAGAAGGCCTATGATACTCAGTTTTTTGACACTTTATACATTTTAAGGATCATCCCTTATTTCTGGAGTTCTGAAATTAACTATTTGCTCTAATATGCCAGAAATTCTGTGCTTGTCAGTCAGGAATATAACATCTTTCAGTGTCTTCTTGTATATTTTCTTTGATAGTTCCCCCCATTATTGTTTTTATTTAGTGAAATACTGAACACGATAAATTAATCATACTACTTTTTTTAACATTTCTTATCTAATTTCCATGTATTTGCCTTGCTTGATTTATTTTTGGGAGGTTTCTCCAACTTATTCACATTCTTTTAAAAAGTATTTATTCTCTTCTAGCTTTTGTATTTTCAAATTTATGTTCTCCTAGCTTTAATTTCAAAGAATATTTTCTTGTTCTCTAAATGTCACTTTTAAAATATCATCCCATTCTTTGATGTCTGTAGTGTAGAGAAAAATATTTCTTGCTAGGATGAATTCTTACTTTCACTTTTGGAGGCACTGTAATGGTATCATCTAAGAGAAAAAAATGGAAGATTCTGCAAACACAGCTCTGTCCCGTCCATATTTGGAATTGGCTCTTTACTTCAGTGGGAAGACAATGACTCCGGTTGTGGGGTTAAGCGTGCCTGCATATGTACATTTGGTAGTTATTTAACTGATTAAACAGTGTAGCAAACATTTGTTCAGTGACTATTATCTAGTGGTAGGGAAATAAAGATCCTACCTTCAAATAAATCATTCTGTGCCCCTCATCCTCCCTCTTGGTGTGACTATCACACAACTGGTTGTAAGGGCTTTGATAATAAGAACAGAGATTAAATACTGGAGGCCTGGGGTAGCCTGAATGAAAACAATACAATAAAAGAGATTTTGTAGGGGTTAGAATAACAAGTGCCTTAATCCTAGGGGGTTATATTTATGGACTGTAAAGGAAATGCCCAAGTCTCTCAAGAGCTTGTGTGAAAGGGATCCTGGGCTAACAGCTCGTACAAGGCTAATCTTGCCTCACCAAATTTTGTCTGTAATTCACAGCATTGAAATAAAAATGGTGCTCCTTCATCCTCTACCCATAAAGACTTTATTTTCAGTATGCTAATCCCAATATCAAATTACTTCATGCCCCAGTGGATTTCAGAGCCAGGATTTCTTTTCAGAGACTTTTACATAAGCATTCACATAAATTATCCTTTTTGTTTTATACCAAGTCATCTCAAGGCTTCTGGGAAATAAAAAATTATTTTCTTAAAAAAAAAAGCTTTGGGAATTCTGATCAAAGTATTAAGTGTAGGTAACCATCTCAGAAGTAAATATAGATACCAAGGATAGATAAATTTTGTGTCATTGCCTCGCACTTTTCCCTTAAGGATTGGGAGACATGGTGAGGTGCACAGGAGTTTTATGCTGTAGAACTGTGATAATGTGGAACACTTAGAAATCAAATAATAATACATGAAGTAATCAAGCTATAATTATGTGCTGTACTTGCTCAGATTAGAAAAATGTTAAATTTAGACTATTAGTCCAATAGCTTGAAGAATGGGCATGATACAAATGGCTTCTCATTCTATGGCCTTTAAGACACCGGTCCCAGCCAAATGCTTACAAACCTGTAAAATCACATGCAATAAATGGTATATCCTCTTTATTGATTCTTTTGTGTTACCAGCAATACGTAGTACTAAGTTATTTCTAGAAAACAGAGCATCGTGCTACCTGACCTCATTGCTATCAGAACAAACATAAGCTGGATAGAACGTTATCCCTAGGATGGAGAATTGAGATTTATACCACAATGATCTCTCATCCTCTGGATGCAGGACATGTTTCCGGGCTGCATTCCAAAGCTATGCCTTGTAATAGATGGTGAAATACATCACACTCAGCAGTTATGCCTCCCATAATCTATATTTAAATTAAGGAAAAAGTAGGAAGAAGGATGCCGTCTGCTTTGTGTTATTAACTTCCAGAACAATTTCCCTCTAAATGTTATAGTTTCTTTTAGATGTTGATTTAAAAGAAAATATAAAAACTGGGAAGCTGATTTTTTTTTTACATTATGGCCCAGGAGTGTCCATTGTGTTCCCACCTCCATTTCCTTCTTGATCAATAGCCAAGAGACAGTTTTTTTAATCCATGTTTCCATCCTCTGCATACATAGATCACAGTGGTGACACTGTTTTTCTGCATCACACTCTGTGCATCATGGGAAGTCAGAGTGGGTGCTGCCGGGAAAACACTTAGTAGTGGGTGGGTCTATCTGTATTCCTGGGCAACTGCAGTCCCAGGTCTGCTCATGTGCCACTACAGTGCAGGGGTGCGGTGAGGCCAGAAACGGCTTCTGCAAACACACATCTGGAAAGATTTTCCTCTTTAAGCTTTTATTTTGTATCTTCAATTTTTTTGACAAACTAGAATTCATTTTTCATCTAAGAAGTTTATTTTTTCCTCCAAAATTGTCCTGAGAAGCTCTGAGAAGGACAGGAAACACCCCAATTGGAATCCGTTTCCTCACCAAAGGTTACTAGGGATGTCAAAGCCGGAAGAGAAACTCCTTGACAAAGTAGTTTAATAGTATATATTTCTATTCTTATATTCATATGTACTAACATTATAGAGATCTGGCCAGGACATACACACACCAATTTTAACATTGTGGTTACCTGTGGGGAAGGACAAGAATTGGACTGAGATGTTACAACCAGGCTTTCAATTTGTTTGATATGTCTTATTTCTTTTTTAATAAGAAATATTTGATGCAAATATGGAAAAATGTTAACATTGCATTGCTGGATGGTAGGTACATAAAAATTTGAATATTTTTCTACACTTTTCAATATGTTAGCAAGATTTTATAATAACATTTATATTTTTAAGAAGAAGAAACTAGATGCTGACATTAAGATGTTTATCATTATTAGCAAGGGTAATAATTGTTCCCTTTTAAAATGCTCACTCTAAAAAGTGTAATGATCTGCTGTTGCTTTCCTAGCTGAGAGCCAGGAATCACAGACTGACAGGCCTTGACCACAGAATGTGGCAGCAAAAGGGGACCAAACACCCAGTGCAAGTTGCTGGGGAGAAAAAGGATGACTGAGTGCTGGGGAGCAGTTGCTTCTTTGAGGAAGACTCTTAAGAACTGATGGTAAAAGTAAAGAAATGGTTAGTGCCCCTTCTGAACTATCCACGTAGCAATTAGAGACCAGATTGCTTTCCTTCATAATGGATTTTTCTGTGTGGCTTTCCAGCATTCATGGGGCAGAGTGTTGGAATCTTGCTATATCATAGTTGCTGGTATGCCGGGGCAGAAAAATCACTTGGGAAGAACTAATCCGAAGATGAAAGTAACCCAGAGGAAAGTAGATCTGAGAGAAACAGAGGAAGTTTTCAAAGAACATTGTTTGAATCATTTAAGTCCTTGAATCTGATTATTCTAAACTCAGCTGTACCAGCTCCCCCGTATTTTGAGCCAATATGTTCCCACTTTTTTTTCTTAAATTATTTTGAGTTGAGTTTTGCCATTTATAATTAAAAGTCTCAAATAATACTTTTTCAAGAGTTGGGTATATTTTACCTTGGTTCTCCATATCTTTCCTTAGACTTCAGAGGACATAACTACTTTCCTCTGTACCACCTGTTTCACTTCCTTCTTTTGTCTTCAGAAAGCCCCTCCCTCACCCACCCACTAATAGACTTCTAAGCGCCCATCTCAAGAACAGCTGGCACTACACCCAGTGCCTTATTTAGAATATGAAATAGGGCATCCGTCTTTCAACTGAGGTGTTCTATAAGCTCAGGAGTCCAACTGCAGGTAAATATGAAGAAGCCTTCTATTCTTCAGCCAACTAATATTTTCAAATATTCCCCTCCCCTTTTCCCCCCTCTCATGCCCTATGAGAAAGTGGGAGTTGGAAACATAGACACACATACACACACACGCACACACACGCAGAGCCAGAGGGAGACACTGAGAGACTAAACATCCCTCTCCCACATCCCCGATTTTCCTTTAAACTGCTATGTTCATTTTCACTTTTTGCATTGACACTGTCCAAGTTTAGCTTCTCAACAAATGACCTATGGCAATATTTTCGTGATTGTTTCTGTCTTTTCTTGTGCTACATCAGACAGTGCTCTGCAGTTGTTCATATACTTTTTATGGAACTTTTCAGAAGTGGGTGGACAAGTCCTTCTTCCTAGTCTGTCTTAGTCTGGAAGCTCTGCTGAATCCCGTCCACCATGGGTGCCCTTGCTGGTATTTGAAATCCCGGTGGCAGAGCTTTCAGCATCACAGCAGCATGCAACCACCTCTGTATGACAACCTACAGACCCGTGGTTTGCTTCCCTGACCAGGAACTGAATCTGGGGCCTGGTGGTGAGATCACGGAATCTTAACCACGAGACCACCAGGGCTGCCTATTACAATAGGTGGAGGGGGTCAAACACCTACACATATCGAAGGCCCATGAGGGAGTATGTGGGTGCGTGGGAGTAGTTCAAAGTTTGGGGCATACTGAGTTTGAGGGACCTCTAGGGGAAGATGCAAGGAGAAATCTCCAGTAGGAGACTTGTGCTCTCTGAAGCCTTGTGCTTTGGGGAGTCATGAGCATTTAAGTGGTTCTTCTTAGATGAGATCACCCAGGACTTGAAGAGTGAGCTGGAAAAAGGGCTAGGGAGAAGCAGGTAGAGGAATGAGAACTCAGCCAGGCTTTTTAAACTGGAGATCTGTGAGAATTAGGTCTGAGCTTCCTAAGGTAATGGCTTTTTGAATTCAGCCTGCATCTGAATGACCTCAAAGCCCTGTCAAAAGACTAGTTGCTGGGTCCCACTCCCACAGTTCTTGACCCACTGGGTCTGGGTGAGCCTGAGAATTTGCATTTTTAACAAGTTCCCAGGCGACATCTGTGTTGCTGGTCTGGGGACTACACTTTGAGTACCATACCCTAAGGCATCCATTGCATGCAATGAAATAACTTCTTTCCTTTGCCTCAGAGATTGGTAGTAGTTATGAATCTTCTGGTACACTGGGACTTGGGAAAACAGTCCCTCAAACAGGGTTCTTCATTTTCTATGTTCTGTGGCTCAAATAAGGAGCCCCAGGAGGGAAAGGCTGGGCTGAGAAGAGGAGGACAGAAGGCTAAGAGAAGAAAGCAAGAGGCCAGTGAAGGCAGGAGACGAGGACATTTGAGGAGAAGGCAGTTTGGAGGACCCAGGACTGCTCCGAAGTCAAGTAGAGGAGAAAACATGTCAGTGATTACTTAAGTAAATTAGAATCATGCCAGTGTCATGCACCTCCCAGGCTTCTTGCAAGAACTCAGTGAGATAATCATAGATGAAAGTATTTGGTAAGCAAAATATCAGAAGGTAAATATAAATCATGCTTGTTACTCTGCAGTGGCATCTCTTTGATCATTTGTACTGCTTTTCATCCACAATGAGCCTTAATGGACATTCAAGATTATGTACCAGAATCTCCTTTTTCTGAAGAAATATTAATGGTAAAACATAATTTTTCACCTTTATAGTATTTAACAACCTAAGTGTTTGCAGCTGCTTTATTTGATTTCAATTGATACTAAAAAGTCATCCCTCCTTAGAATAAGTAAACTTAGTTTCAGGACAGGGAACTTGGGATGGCTGGGGTAGGGATGGCATCTTTTGGCTCATGAGGCAGTGCCCACTCTACTGCTTCAGAAGGGCACCTAAGAGGTGTCTGAGATGGTGACAGGTGCAGAGCCTCAAAGCCGGCCTGTGTGTGTGGCAAATGCCCACCCCACGTTACTTGTGGCTTCTCTGCTCCTTCAAGAAAGTCAGCCTTGCAGCAACTAGCCTGGGTGCTCAGAGGTCTGGAGAGCTGCATGGCATAATGGACAGGCCTGAGCTTCCAGAAGAAAACCTTAGTTAGGACATCAATTCTATCAGAGCAGGAGCTTGCCTGGAACTCCTCCAGCCCTAGAAGTGTGGTCAATGACTGTGATTGCCCTGACCCTGGGGATCCTGTGTCCTGCCTCTTGTCCTCCTGGACCAAGCCAGTGCTTGGTAACCTTCCCTGAGCTGGGCTCCTGGGCTGCTTATCTAAAGCAGAGACCACAGTTTGTTCGCTCATTCCATACAGGAGGTGTGCAGCACTTTCACTTGGTCTCAGTGTATTTTCAGGTACATTCTGCTGAGCTCCATAGGGATCTTTCCAACTCCGATTCCTTCCTTATAAACAGTTCTAGTCTTTCATTGAAGGGAACTGTTATCCTTCCAGTTCCATCTTCTGCCTGTGGCATGTCTGGCGACCTCTCCCCACAGTGTCTTTTCTTCCGCCCTTCATTGCTGCTGCAAAGCTCTCCAGCCTTGCCCTGAACCTCAGGCTTCAGGAATTCAAGCTGGTCATCTTCATGAGTTAAGAAAAGGTACTTCTTCAAATCAAAGTTGAACTAATTTTTCTCCTTAATGTCATTATTTGCAATGATAGATAACAGTTATTGAAATGTTGCATTTCATGTAGGATTTATTTTACGTACACAATCTGACTTATTTGTTACATATCAATATAAAGGACTTACCCTCATTACTCCTGTATCTCAGATAAGGAAGCTGTGACTCAGAGAGATGATGTGACTGGTTCAAGGCCACAGTACTGGTGAATGGCATGGTGGGACATGTGCCCTGGTCAGCCCCGCCGCCAGTCTCAGCTCCAGACAGCCATGTCATGTTGTCTTTCTGAGAGCAGAAGGGCCACCCCTTCTCCTACTTCCACCACTTGGATACTGGAGCACAATGATGTGACGAAGTATGACCATCCTTAAATGTTTCTTTGTCCACGTGTCCATTTCAGGCAGTCAGATAAATGTCTCAATGAGGATGGAGTGTTAATCTGCCTTCAGGGAAGCCCTACACCCCATGCTTGGTCAAGTTGTCCCTAGGACAAGCCTCTGTAAATCTAAAGGATAATGAGCATTCACGGAGAAAGGCCTTGCGGTGGGCAGAATGATGGCCCCCAAAGATGGTCAGATCCTAGTCCCTATAACCTGTGAATGTGCTACTTTACATGACAAAGGGGATGTTGCAGATGTGATTAAGTTAAGTATCTTCAGTTGAGGAGGTTTCTCTGGATTATCTGGGTGGGCCTGATGTAATCACCAACGTTCTTATAAGGAAAAGAGACAGACAGGAGGCCAGGGAAGGAGATGTGACATTGGAAGCAGAGGTCAGAGAGACAGACTTGAAGATGGTATGCTCCACTTTGAATATGGAGGAAGAGACTGTGAGCCAAGGAATGTAGGTGCCCTGTAGAAGCTGGGAAAGGCAAGGAAACAGAATCTTCCCTAGACCCTCCAGAAGGAACGCATCCCCGCCAATGTCTTTATCTTGGGATATCTAACCTCCAGAACTACAAGGTAATAAGTTTTTCTTGTTTTAAGCCATTAAATTTATGGCAGTTTGTTATGGCAGCAATAGGAGGTTAATGCAAGCTTCAAGAATTCTTGAGAAACTGACAATAATCTGACTTTTTATGACCAGAGTATAAGTCTTACATTCTAAATGTTTAAATCTACCCTTCCCTAACCTTTCTCGTACCCTTGGGAGAAGGGGACAAGGCTGAAGTACTAAAAGCAGAAAGGAGCAGAGCCTGCCTGGGGAATTCTGGAGCCGATGGGATTGCTGGAGTGATCCCAGTCAGACTTGGTTAGAGAAAGCTGAGAGCCAAGTCCTGAGAAAGCCAAATGCAAAGCTGAGTTCTAAGTCAGGTGAAAGCTAGGAGCAGAGGCAGAGTCTGGTTTGTTGAAAGATGCTTCCAGCAGGAGGTGAGTGGAAACAAGTAGGAATGTCCACGTAAGCCCCCTGGGTCTGAAGGTGGTTCCCAGACACTGGTCTCTGCTTCAGGAGACCCTGCCAGGCTTACCTGAGGCTCTGTGGCTCTGGGTCCCCATCCCTGTCTCCTCGCAACAGACTTAGATGTGTCTTCTGTGGACATGAGTGTAGAGTTCATCCAACTTGTTGCTTGTTTTCTGTTTACAGCCATTAGGAAATGTAAGTTAGCGGTTTAAAATGGAATTATTTAATGCTTAATTTATTAGATCTCTCAGTGTGTGCCTTGGCTAAGAGTGTCTCAGATTGTACTATAAGCTGCCGTATTCAAAGTCCAACTTTTAGTCTGTGAACTCTGAATAAATAGTTCTGTGTGTGGTAGATCTCTTGCCTGAGCCTGTTTCGTGGTTAGAAGGCACTGAGCATGAGGTCTGTTCTAGGTTGCCATAAGTCAGAGACAAAGGCCATGATTCTCTGCTAGTGTGTTATATTTGTGGGCTTGTATCAGTGCAAAAATGTTGGAGTTATTTGCAATAGAGTGTGTGGTGTGGTATGTAGTTATGAGTGAGTGTCCTGTAATTGAATGTAATTGTAATATTCATAAGAACTTTCAGTCCATCACTTCCTCATCTGGTACATAATTGAATTGAATTGAATTGATTCTTTCACTAACAGGCACCCTATTGTTTCTTTGTTATTTTATTGTTGTCAGTATTGACAATATAAACTATTATACTAAAATTCAAAAAATAACTGATCTGGGTAGAAACTTCATGTCATTTTGAAGAATCATATAATAAATGATAGATAGCCCTCTAGTTACAATTTAATTCAACAAACATCTTTGAGCATCTACCATGGGCAAGGTACATTCCCAAGTTCTTCAATATCATCAGTGGTTAAAAAAAAAAATGACAAAAATCTGTACCAGTGAGCTACTTTTTCAACCATAGATGTACAAGAGTGATCTTACAGTGAATTCACCTCCTTTAAAAATGTGCATTTGTGGGCCGGCCCTGTGGGTCAGTGGTTAAGTGCACACGTTCCGCTTCAGCAGCCCGGGGTTCGCTGGTTCAGATCCTAGGTGTGGACATGGCATTGCTTGCCACGCCATGCTGTGGTGGGCATCCCACATATAAAGTAGAGGAAGATGGCATGATGTTAGCTCAAGGCCAGTCTTCCTCAGCAAAAAGAGGAGGATTGCCAGCAGTTAGCTCAGGGCTAATCTTCCTCAAAGGAAAAAAAAACGTGTATTTGTAAATGATTTCCAGTTGCGTCTTGTGCTCGTAATATTTTATAGTTCTCACAGTCACCCATGAAAAACTTTCTGGGACATACAGGCTAGATCCTTAATAGTCACACTTTTTAATTCACAGTTTGAAAAAGGCCACAAAGTATGACTGCTAAGGTTAAATTTGTGTACCTACTGCCCAACACGTCATAGATCAGATTGTCCTTACAGTCTCACTCAGAAACAACACATTCAGATTGTGGTGCGAGAAGCTAGACTTTTGATCCCAACGCCCTATGTGCCAGGGAACTCTCTTTCTGAGGGGCATTTCCATGTTAGAGCCAGCCATAACCTAGGCATCTCTTATGAGAAAACCATGCCTGTAGAATTCTGGTGTCCGGTCTGTTGGGTACATATGGGAGGACTTGAATGTAGCCTTTGTTAATCATTTCCACTCCCAGCCATGTGATTGCTGGGCTTGGGCAGGGGGTGAGAATAGTCTTTCTGGAGCCTACATTCCAGGAGAGGCAAATAATCACAATGAGTAAATTATAGAATGTGTTAGAAGGGGATACATATGATGGAAAATCAGAGCAGAATAAGGAGAATCAGGAGTTCTTGCGACAAAGGGATTGAATTTTAACTAGAGTGGTCAGGGAAGACTGGACAGGAATGACACCTCCTGGCAGAAATGTGAATGAGAGGAAAAGTGAGTCATCTGGCTGTCTGAGGGAAGGATAAGCTGGGCAGAGGAACAATCTTGGCCCAAGCCCCTAAGTCAGGAGCATGCTGCATGAATTCAGGGGATAGTGGGAGGCTAATGACCTGAAGCAGAGCAAGTAGACAGAGAGGTAGGAAGATGGTCAGAAAGGGACCTGGGAGAGATGGTGTAGGACCTCAGAGGCCATCATACAGTTTGGCTTTTGTTCTGAATGAGGTAGGTAGCTGTTGCAAAGTTCTGATCAGCAAGGAGATGTGAACTTCTTTGATGCAATCCATTTAAAATTAAAACCCATATGGTGGCTGAGTTGAGAATGACTGTGGGGTAATGGTCAAGGGTGAAAGAAGAGAGATTAATTAGGATACTATTGCAATATTCCAGGCAAGAGATGCCAGTGGCTCAGATGAGGATGTTAACAGTAATGTTAACGATCATATAACATTAGTAGTGGTCATATTCTGGATATATTTTGAAGGTAGAGCCAAATGGATTGCTTATGGATTGGATGTGGTGTACAAGAGAGAGGAATAAGATAACTCACCAGTTTTTCCTGAGAAACTCCAAGGATGGAGTTGCCATTTACTGACGTGAGGAAGACTGTGGATGGATCAGGTTGGGGGTAAAATCAGTAACTCAGTTTTTGACTTTTTCAGTTCAAAATATATATTAGACATAGTAGTAGAGATATGAAGTGGGTGGTTAGATTGATAATTCAGGAATTTAGGGTTCAGATCTGAGATGGAGATATAAATTTGGGAGATAGTACCATGTAGAAAGAATTTAAGTTCATGAGACAGCATGAGATCATCCAAAAAGTGAGGTAGAGAAAGAAGAGATTGAGAGCAGAAGAGACAAATGGTTATAATATTGTGTTTTTTCCCCCTGTGTTTATGATTTTTTCTTTAATAGGGTCATTTATTATTTTTTTGTCACTTTCTTCTAATGATTCTACCCTCCGTTTTTCAAACATATGAGAATTTTCCACCCTGTCTTTATTCTAGTATTCTCCACACCTGCCACTCCACCTCCCCAGATTTTAAAGGTGCATTTTAATCCTATAAGTAATGTTTATTTAATATTTTGCCTTTTTTTTTTGGTGAGGAAGATTGGCCCTGAGATAATATCTTGTTGCCAATCTTCCTTTTTTTTGCTTGAAGAAGATTATCCTTGAGCTAACATCTGTGCCAATCCTCCTCTACTTTATATCTGGGATGCTGCCACAGCATGGCTTGATGAGCAGTGTGTAGGTCCATACCTGGGACCCAAACTTGTAAACCTCGGGCCGCAGAGTGGCGCATGCAAACTTAACCACTACACTGCCAGGCCAACCTGGAATCTCTTGCTTTTTAAGAAGAAAAAGATAAAAGATACTGAGAGCCAATTGAAAAAGTAACGAAGTCTATATTTACATTTGGAGATAACAAAATAGGTGAGAACTAGATAGTTATAAAGTTATCTGTGAATAGGCATTGGACAATTTCTTGCAAATTTTTAACATAATTCCAAAATCCTAATGTTCTTGGAGAATGTGCAAATATCTTGTATTAGTTTAAATTTCCAAGTCAATTGTTAATGTCAGAAAACATGATCAAATCTGTGTCAAAAAGTAAAAGAGAATATCACAAATATGAATATTTGAAGTACTTACACAGGATTTTTACAAGTGTGTTAGTCTGGGTCCAGCTGGGAGAGAGAAACCACACAGTAATTTGAACAGAGAAAGTTTCACATACACAGCTCCTAACTATACAGGAGTTTGGGTAATGAGGGATTGGCTAGTGAGAATTTAAAAAAAACAACCACCAAACAAACTCTAAAGAATACAGGAATAGCAGATAGAAGGAGTAGCATTACCCCTAGGGCTGAGATAGAGCTCTCAAGAAAGAGCCTCTCCCCTGCTGGCCACTGGGGCTGAGGTCCAGACCTTGTAGGAGAGGGCTTGGCTGTGGCTCATTGAACAACAGAAATTATTATGATTCAGATCTGGTGGAACATGCTGGACCACTCTCTGAAACTCTCTCTCTCTCTCTTTTTTTTAAACACATACTTCTCCAACAGATTTATTAAGTTTTTTGAAAGGAATAAATTTTGAGGAATAAAAACATGGGGCAGAGAAGTATAGAATGAAAAATAAATACAAAGTAAGCTGTTTTGCTAATTGTTTTATACCCACAACAAACTAGTACAGAGAACACCCTGTACAAAGAATAATAATAAAGACTCGAAAGATCAAGGTGTTCCTCCAGGCAAGGCTGAAGATTTCAGTTTGGGCTGCATCCTTGTCTTTGAGTGCATCTCTGGGTGCATGGCACAGTCCTCATGCTTTTAACCAGATTTGAACAGAAGAATGGCCACTTGGCCGAGGCAGAAGTAGATGAAATGCTTTGTTTCATGTGTCACCAAACTCCTGAAGTTCCTCCCCACAATGTAATGTGAAGTAGGGCTGTATTTCTTATCAAACTCCTTCCTAATATGGGCTGCAATGTCCTTCTCTATGTTATATTTCTCCAACACCTGAGTAGCACACTCCACTGAGTCTTGTTGCATTTCCTCTGACAGATTCGCATTTTTGATCGTGGCCTTTTGGATGCATGTGGTTATGGTGGAGCAGTGATTGCCTGACTGCAAGGGTCTCCTGGGGGAGGGGCTGGCAGGGCTCAGACCCAGTGGGACCTACTTCCAGGGGAATCAGCTGGACCACTCTCTGGATCTTGCAGGAAATCTATACCCTAGGGTGCTAGAAATCTGTTCACAAGGATCTGTCTCACTGAGGCATTCCACTGCAACACCATCTTAGGGAGATGATGGAGACACTACTGGATGTCCACACCACAGGAGCTGGACACTGGGGAAACCACACGTGCTACAGGAGCTGGACCTGGAGGAGCTGCCCATAGGGGAGAAGGACTGCAGGAGCCTGGCAAGTGAACACTCTCAAACTGAAAGTAAAACGTTTTCCTATTGCAGCATCTCTCCAGCACTCTCTACTGTCAGTGATTAATGTCATGCTAGCTGGCAAAGGAAAAACACTTAGAAGATGGGTTCACTGTCACAGAGCAGGCACAAAGAGTGAATTTTGAGGTGAGAGGCAATCGATAACTGGCATAACATGAAACAATTTGTATAGGTTCACATAGTTTTTATAATATTATTGGAGTCTCTAGGAAACAAGTTTCAAAGGCAACACATAGGGGCTTGTCCTGTGGTGTAGTGGTTAAGTTCACTGCCCTCCACTTTGGCGGCCTGGGTTCGGATCCTGAACATGGACCTATGCCACTAGTCAGCCATGCTGTGGCAGAGACCCACATGCAAAATAGAGGAAAATTTGCACAGGTGTTAGCTCAGGACGGATCTTCTTCAGCAAAAAATAAATAAATAAATAAAATAGGAACACATATAGTTAAATAATACGGCATTTCAATTGCTTTCCATTATTTTCATTACATATATTCTAACAAACATGCAATTTCCATATATTTTGCTATGGACCCAAAAGTGTTTTGCACAATCAAACAGAAAATTTAGGAGAGAAAAATACTACTTTCCTGGAAGTGTGTGATTTTTTTTGTATTCTATGTTAGTAGTATAATGACCATAAAAATTACACATTTTAAAAAAATGTGGTAAAATATATGTAACGTAAAATTTAGTATTTTAACTATTTTTAAGTGTACAATTAAGTGGCATTAAGTACGTTCACAATGTTGTGCAATCATTATGACTATCCATTTCCAGAACTCTTCCATCATCCCAAAGAGAAACTCTTTTCTCATTAAAAAACATCTCTCCATTCCCCACTCTCCCTAGTAACCTCTATCCTACCTTCTATCTCTGAATTTGACGATTCTAGGTAACTCATATAAATGGAATCATATACACTTTGTCTTGTGTATACCTTATTTCACTTAGCTTGATGTTTTGTAGTTTCATTCATCTTGTAGCATGTGTCAGAATTTTATTTCTTTTTATGGTTGAATAGTATTCCATTCTATGTATAGACCACATTTCCATTCATCTGAAAAAACTTGTTTTTTTTCACCCTTTGGTTATTGTGAGTAACTCTGCTATGAATATTGTTGTACAAACATCTGGTTTAGTCACTGCTTTCAGTTCTTTTGGGTAGATACCTAGGAGTG
Source organism: Equus quagga (assembly GCF_021613505.1). Lineage (NCBI taxonomy): Eukaryota > Metazoa > Chordata > Mammalia > Perissodactyla > Equidae > Equus > Equus quagga. Next base: position 50,634,518 of record NC_060271.1, read on the forward strand.
GAATTGCTGGATCATCTGGTAGTTCTATGTTTAACTTTTTGAGGAACTGTCAAACTGATTGCCACAGCAGCTGTACCATTTTACAGTCCCACTAGCAATGCATGAGGGTTCCAGTTTCTTCAAATCTTCTCCAACTCTTACTACAATAGCCATCCTAATGGGCATGAAGTGGTAGCTCATTGTGGTTTTGATTTGCATTTCCCTAATGATTAATGACAAGCATCTTTTCACATACTTATTGGCCATTTGTATATCTTCTTTGGAGAAATGTCTATTCAAGTCCATTGCCTATTTTTTAATTGTTTGTTTTTTGTTGTTATAGAGTTGTATGTACTCTTTCTATACTTTGTATGTTAACCCTTATCAGATATATCACTTGCAGATATCTTCTCCCATTCTGTGGGTTGTCTTTTCACTGTCTTGATTGTGTTCTTTGATAGACAAAAGTTTTTAATTTTGATGGCGTACATTTAAAACATTCTTTTCTTTTGTTGCCTGTACTTGTGGTGTCTAAGACACTAATATCCACTGTCCAAGCCCTCAAATGCTTTTGCATACCCACCCCTCCCCCAAGGATTCTGGGATACCACATGATAAAGCAACTAAAGGATTATTGCCTGACACACCAGGGAACTCCAGAACTCTGCTTTAGTATGTCAGTCATCAGCTGGGTTCTCCAAGAAGCAGATGTAAAGACATGAAAAGATGTATAAGAGATTTATTGGGAGATATGCTTATGAAAAATAATAGGAAGAGAGAACAGGAGTTGTCAGGAAGACCCTCAGACTGATTTGAGCTTAATACTTGTGAAAAGAGAGAGAGAGAAGTGAAGGAAAGGTGGGGCAGGAGGAGTCTCAGACTGCTGTGTAGTTCTGAGAAAGTCTTGGCCAGGCCAGTGAAGGATCACTGAGCAAAGGTGCCCATTACAGGAGTTGCACATGAGGCATAAACGACCTGGCCCTAGTACTCCTGCTCAGCCTAGTCATTGGCTGGGGTCAGCTTGGGGAAGTATGACCATTGCATGAACACTAAGATGGATGGATCCAAAGGTCCAGGGCTGGAGGTTGTCAGTCAACTCTTGAATGGACATCTGAGTGGTATAGGAGTCTGATGGATTGGTTCCCAGCCAGGATCTATTGTCAAAAATCTTAAATTATACTCCTCATGGAAGGGTTTTAAACAGGGGAGTGGTTTGGTGAGGTATTGCTTTAGAAAGAACACATTGGCTCTAGTATGAAAAGGAAATCAGATGGGGATGAGAATGGAGTCAGGAAACTGATGAGAAGACCATGGCAGAAAAGGACAAGATGGTAGTAGATGAATTGTTTTAGAAATTTCAAGATTAGAAAATGTTTGTAAACCTAGATGTGGGATCACAGTGCTCTAGAGCTGGAAGGAGTTTTAGAATGCTTCCAGACTGTGGTTGGTGACACCGTCTAGCTTGTTTTTATGTGTAGGATATGAGTGACAGGAAATGGAGAAACTGCATTTAGTTTTTAATTTACATTTACTTAATAGGATGCTGAATTTGAGAAATTTGGGAATTAACCATTAAATTCATGATAAGTAATGTTGACCCTTACCTACTGACATTAGATTCCTTAAGCTGCTGTCTTGACCCAATCTCTCTTATTTCGGCTGTTGGCCAGAGCTGGAGTGCACTATTTAACTAAAGTTTGTAAATTCTTTGAAGCAATAGTGTATGATTAAGAGAATCGATTCCGAGTCAGGATTAATTGGTTTCAAAATTTGTCTCTGCTTCTTATAATTATGCATCCATGCCAACAAAAGAAACTATTAAGCTCAATTTCTGTAAAAAGAGAATATTCCTCCCTAACTCACGGTTGCTGTGAGGACTAAATGTAATAGTGCATACCCAGTGCCTGGACTTGGGAGTATGTGTGCCATCATGCTGTGTTTCTGACCAGCCTCACTATGAGACCAACCACAGGTAATTAGCCACTGGCAGCCAGAAGAGGGCAGTGATGAGCTTTCTGCATAGAAATGTCTCACATTAGAAGAAAATCTGGAGGAAAAGGAGAGACTCTTTTGTATTTCTATTGTGAGAACAGAGTTCAAAGGGCAAGTTTTGAAGAAATCCTGAGCTGAAAACAAGGAAGGAAGACACCAGTCTGATACCAAAACTTAACATCCCAGAAAACGAAGAGATTCAGGAAAAATTGTGCATCAGAAAGGCTACGTGGATAGAGGTGATTTGGTGATGTGTCTGGGACAAGGGAAGTCTCTTTTTGTGTCCCTTACCAAAGATCTCTGCTCCTTCTTATGGAAAATCTCTGACTTTGGGTTCTTGGAACCACTGTCTCATGTGATTCTTTGGCACCAGTAACAACTCTTACTCTACTATCTGTTGAGATTCCCCTACACTGACCCGCACCATTGTAAATAGTCTTGTGAACAAATCCATGTACCTGATTTGAGAGTGACTCTCATTCTTTTTGGGATCCTGACAGATACATATTCCCTCAGAGAGGAATGTTATTACTTACAGCATTAAATACCTAGGATTGATCTAATAAAAGATGTGGAAGACTAGCACTAATTTTTATAAGATATTATTGAGAATATTAAAGATGCCTAAACAAATGGAAGGATATACCATCTTCATAAATCACAAGGCTAAATATGGACAAGATGTCAATTCCTCAAAACTGATCTATAGATTCAGAGCAATCCTAATCAAAATTCCAGTAGGAGTGTGTGGCTGTGGGGATGTGTCAATTGATGAGCTGATTGTAAAATTTGCACAGAAATGGACATGCCCAAGTAAAAGATTCTCTGCTTCAAAATTCAGCAAGAAAATACAAATTTAATCCACAATGTGGACTCTTACACACTCAGTGACATTACAAAAATTCAAAAGATAAACATTACAAAGTATTTGCAAAGATTTGGAGCAACTGAAATTTTCATATACTCCTTATCAGAAAACTGGCAGAATTCACTTGCCCAATCCTGATTCTAACAATCCCATTCCTAGGAATATAACGAACAGAAATGCACACATGTATTCATTAAAAGTGCCACATATATCTATATGAATGATCATAGTGGTACTACTTGCAGCAGCCGAAAGCTGGAAACAACTTAAATATCCATCGACAGTAGAATGCATAAAGTTTGGTGTATTTATCCAGTGGAATAATATATACCAATGAGAATGAATGCACCATACAACAGTATGGATGAGTCTCACATATATAATGTCAAACAATATTATATTGAAGCCAGACACAAAAGAGTATATCCTTTCAAATTCTATACAGATGAAGGTCAACTTAGAAAAACACCTACTTTATGGTTCCACGAGAGTGGGGAAGTATTCACTGGGAGGTGGCAGGAGCATTGCTTCTGGCATGGTAGAAATACTCTATTTCTTGATCTGGGTGCTGGTTGCATGGGTGTATTCACTGAAAATTCATTGAGTTTTACATTTATGATTTGTGTACTCTTCTTGTTTTTTGTTAAATAGCAGCTTATTGAAAAATAATTCACATTCCATACAATTCACCATTCTAAAATGAACAATTCAGTGTTTTTTTAAAACTTTCACAGAGTGGTACAATCATTCCTGTTGTTTAATTTCAGACATTTCATCATTTCAAAAAGAAACCCCATACCCATTAGCAGTCACAACCCATTATCCCCTTCCCAGAAACCATTAATCCACTTTCTATCTCTATATATTTGCCTATTTTGAAGATTTCATACAAATAGAGTCATATAATATGCGGCTGTTTGTGTGACTTCTTTTACTTATCATAATGCTGCCAAGGTTCGACTGTGTTGTAGCCTGCGTCAGCACTTCATTTCCTTTTATGGCTGAATAAATTGTGTTGTACAGATATACCACAGATATACATATAGATATGGATTTTGTTTATCCATTTATCAGTTGATTTGGGTTGTTTCCACTTTTTAATTATTATGAATAGTGCTGTGTCTAAGTTTTTGTGTGGCTATATGTTTTCAATTCTCCTGGATATATACCTAAAAGTGGAATTTCTGGGTCATATTGGAAACTGTATGTTTAAATTTTGAGGACCTGCCAATTGTTTTCCAAAGTGGCAGCACCATTGTACATTCCTACCAGAAATTTGTGAGTATTCCAATTCCTCCATATCCTCACCAACACTTATTGTCCATCTTTTTGATGACAGTCATCATAGTGGGTATGAGTGGTATTTAATTGTGATTTTTATTTGCATTTCCATAGTGACTAAGGATGTCGAATATTGCACTTTTCAGTGTGTGTGTTATGGATCAACCAAAAATTTAAACTATGCTTTGCTTTTAATTCATTTTTTAGGACATACCATGTATAATGATATTTGGTAATTACTTTTGCCTGAGTTTTAATCAGTGCTTAATGTAGTTAAATATTCTTATACAGTATTTGTTATGTGTATATTTAATACTGAATACTTTATATGTATTTTAATGATTGTTTAATTTGCACCAATTTTTTTGAGAGAGGAGGGGTAAAATGACTTCAGAATTATTTTAGAACTTAATCAATATACACAAAACAACCTGTAGCCATATTTTCAACATTTACTTGGACTTAATCAAAAGAAGAGAGAAACTGTAGAAATTCAGAAAATCTGAAGAACAAATGCCCTAGAATAGAACTTCCCAAAGTGAGTTCAGTAGATTAAGGATTGCTAAAGGCAAATGGGCCCACATAGTTAAATAAAGATAGGAAACACTTGATTTAAAGATGTGAAAGAGATATTATGTTAGCTGGAATACTTTCTTTTTTTATTGAAATATAGTTGACATATAATATGATGTTAGTTTCGGGTGTGGAATACTTTCAATGCTCTAATACATGTGCATATTCCTGAATAATTTCCTCTGTTTACCTTAAACTGTTACAAGAGAGTCATTTTCTACCAAAAAACAGTGACTGATACTCCTAAAAATTAGCAAATACTTAAAAACTTAGTAACTCAGGCCAACCCTGGGGGCCTAGTCATTAAGTTTGCTGCATTCTGCATTGATGGCCTGGGTTCAGTTCCCAGGTGTGGGCCTACATCACTTTGTTAGCAGCCATGCTGTGCTGGGCAGCCCATGTACTAAAAAAATAGAGGAAGATTGGCACAATTGTTAGCTCAAGTCAAATCTTTCCCAGCAGGAAAAAAAAAATAGTAACTCAATACTGATGAAGATGCAGTTAGATGGTCATGACTGAAAAGCTGCTGGTGGAAGAGCAAATTGGTATAATATTTGCAAAAACAATTGAGCAATATGAGACTTAATGAGTTTAAGCTCATTGAACCATTAGTTATACATCTGGAAACAAATCTTAATTCACTTAGAGACAAAGTATTTGTTGCATTATTAAATTAAAATGGTAAAATTGCAAAATTATCTGATTGTTTGAAATTGTGAAATGAATCATAGTAAAAAGATAAAATGTAAAGATAAAATGAAATCTTAATCAGCCACTGAAAATTGTGTGTACAAATAATTATTAATAAAAGAAAAAATGTATGACAATAGCAAGTTGTTAAGAGTACTTTTTCTGTAGCAGTCATGGGACAAACATTTTATGTGGATTATCTCCGATAAGGCTATCAAGAAGCCTTTGATATTGGTGCTATTATCACACATAATATATTTTATAGGTGAGGAAATAGAGGTACAGTGGTGTTCAGCAACTTGCAGCTAATGACAGGTGGAGTTGAGATTTAAATCCAGATATTGTGATTGCAGTAGCTGTGCTCAACCACTGTACCATTTTGCTTTTCTCTAGTTCAGGGAGCTTAAGTGTCTTATCCAGAGCAACAAGGCTAATAATTAGTAAAAGCAGGCACTAGCCTGAAACAACAGCAAATTCAAAGAGGTCCTGCAACTGCGTTGCTTACGGTGTCTCAAAATCTCAGATGAAGGGGGAGTGATGTCAGCATCATGGTGGAGTGAGGTCTCTCAGAAATCTTTCCCTTGAAGTATACAACAACGAAAAAATCCATAATCTAACAGAGGACATCCAAACACAACACAGAAAACATCAGAGAGACTCAAGCAGCCATACGACGAAGGGCAGAGAGACCAGAGCCACCCTCAGAGGAGGTGGAACGGGATAAGCAAGAACTTCACTCCCTCCCCTTAAAGACTGCAATCTGGGACCACTGGAAGTTCTGTAAAGGAAGGAATAGGGGAGGGGACATTCATTCTTGGGAACATCAAGGACTCCCAAGGGCCCTTGCAACCTAGAGGGAAGCTCTCTACTGGGGCAAAAGCTTTCAGGAGGGCTGACCTTATCAAGACAACACCCCAGGAGAGAAGATAGTGGGAACAGAGTGAGAAAACCCTGAAAGCATGCAGGAGACACTGCCCCTCCCCCCACCTGCTCAGCACTGCTCCAGCCCCTGGGATTTCGGCTGAAGGCAGAGGGCTCAGAATATAGGGCTCTTGACCTCCACCCAGTGGCAATAGGCAGTAACTGTGACCAAATAATGCCAGGATGTGAAAGAGCAGAGCCACTCCCTCTAGCAATATCAAACATTATATTAGATCTCCAGACCAGAGAGAAAATGACAAGTACCCAGAAATCAGTCTTGAGGACACAGAAATATGTAATCTAAATGACAAAGAATTCAAAACAGCTATCATCAAAAAACTCAGCAGGGCAAAAGAGAATGTAGGGAAACAATTCAACGAGTTCAGGAGCTACTTCACACAAGACATTGACATTATAAAGAGGAATCAATCAGAAATATTAGAGATGAAAGACACAATGGAAGAAATAAAACAAAATATGGATTCCATGAATGCTTGGGCTGACACCATAGAAGAGTGTATTGGCATAATCAAAGATAGACATGTTGAAATGCTCCAGATAGAGGAGGAGAGAGAACTAAGACTAAAAAGAAATGAAGAAAGTCTCTGAGAAATATCCAACTCAATTAGGAAATGGAACATAAGAACTAGAGGTATTCAAGAAGGGGAAGAGAAGGCAGAATGGAGTATAAAGCTTGTTCAAAGAAATAGTAGCAGAGAACTTCCCAAACCTAGGGAAGGAAATCCATGGGGAAGATGCTGCCAGATTTCCTAAATATGTCAATGTAAAAAGACCTACTGCAAGGCATATAGCAGTGAAACTAGCAAAACTGAATGATAAAGAAAGAATACTAAGGGCAGCAATGCAGAAGAAAATAACTTACAAAGGAACCCCCATCATGCTTTCAGCAGATTTCTCTGCATAAACCTTACAGGCTAGGAGAGACTGGAATGACATATTCAAATCTTTGAAGGACCAAAGCTTTCAGCCAAGAATACTCTATCCAGTGAAAATATCCTTCAGATATGATGGACAAATAAAAACTTTCCCAAACAAACATAAGCTAAGGGAATTCGTAGCCACGAGACCCTCCTACTCTTAAGAAATCCTCAAGAAGGCCTTCATACCTGAAAAAAAAAAAGAGAGAGAGAAAGGGGTTACAAAGCATGGAGTAAGGAGTTAAATAGACAGAATCAGAGCAGAATAGCAAATATTCAAGTGTAGCATTAAAGATAAAGGAGAGGAAACACCACCAACAAAAATAACCTTGTCGTTTTAACCATAAAATCATAACACCAGGTGGAATAAGATGTGAGAAAAACAACTTAGGAGTGGAAGGGGAAAGAGACTGAATTGGTTTAGTCTAAGGAAATTAGAGGCTGTCAGAAAAGGGACTATCTTATCCACAAGATCTTGAATACAAACTTCAGGGTAACAACTAAACAAAAATGCAGAACAGAGACACAAAGAATAAATAAGGAGAAAACAATGAAACACAACATAAAAAACTACACAACTTGATTGGTAGACCAAAATACACAGGATGAGGGACAAAGGAAATGCAGGAGAACTGGAAAATGAGTGATAAAATGGCAGCATTGAGCCCTCCTTTATTGATAATCACCACAAATGTAAATGGATTGAATCCAATAAAAAGACACAGAGTGGTGAGGTGGATTAAAGAACAAGACCCAACAATATGCTGCCTCCAGGAAACACATCTCAGCTCCAATGACAAACACAGGCTCAGACTGAAGGGATGGAAGATGATACTCCAAGATAATGGGAAACAAAAGAAAGCAGGTGTTGCCGTACTTATATCAGACAAAGTAGACTTCAAAATAAGACAGATAAAGGGAGACAAAGAGGGTATATAATAATTGAAGTGACATTCTATCAAGAAGAAATATCACTTATAACTATCCATGCACCCAACACAGGATCACCAAAGTGCATAAAGCAACAATTAACAAACCTAAAAGAGGACATTAATAATAACACAATAATAGTAGGGGACCTCAACACTCCACTCACATCAATGGATAGATCATCCAGATAGAAAGTCAACAAGGAAACAGTGGAATTAAATGAAAATTAGACCAGTTGGATTTAATAGATATATAGAGAACACTCATCCAAAAGCAGCAGAATTCTTCTCAAGTGCTCGTGGAACATTCTAAAGGATAGACCATATGTTGGGAAACAAGGCAAGCCTCAATAAAACCTCTTAATGAAATGGGGATAGAAGGAAATTCCCTCAACATAATAAAGGCCATATATGACAAACCCACAGCAAATATCATTCTCACTGGGGAAAAACTGATTGCCATCCCTCTGAGAACAGGAACAAGACAAGGATGCCTACTATCACCACTCTTATTCAACATTGTACTGGAGGTTTTGGCCAGAGCAATTAGGCAAGAGAAAGGAATAAAGGGAATCCAAATAGGGAGTGAAGAAGTGAAACCCTCACTGTTTGCAGACAACATGATCTTATATATGGAAAACCTAAAGAATCCATCAGAAAATTATTAGAAATAATTAACAGCTACAGTAAAGTTGCAGGGTACAAAATCAACTTACAAAAATCAGTTGCATTCCTGTATTCTAATTACGAATTTACAGAAAGAGAACTCAAGAATACAATTCCATTGACAATCGCAAAAAAAAACAAAGAATACAGTACCTAGGAATAAATTTACCTAAGGAGGCAAAGGACTTAGACAATGAAAGCTATAAAACATTATTGAAAGAAATAGATAATGATGTAAAGAGATGGAAAGAGATCCCATGCACACAGGTTGGAAGAATAAACATAGTTAAAATGTCCATACCACCCAAAGCAATCTACAGATTCAATGCAATCCCTATCAGAATTCCAGTGACGCTCTTCATGGAAATAGAGCAAAGAATCCTAAAACTCATATGTGGCAACCAATGACCCCAAATTGCTAAAGCAATACTGAGAAAAAATAACGAAGCAGGAGGCATCACAATCTCTGACTTCAAAAACATACTACAAAGCCATAGTGATCAAAACAGCATGGTACTGGTACAAAAACAAACACACAGATCAATGGAACAGAACTGAAAGCCCAGAAATAAAACCGTATGAATATGGACAGCTAATCTTTGACAAAGCTGTCAAGAACATACAGTGGAGAAAAGACAATCTCTTCAATAAATGGTGTTGGGAAAACTGGACAGCCACATGCAAAAGAACGAAAGTAGACCATTATCTCATGCCATACACAGAAATAAACTCACAGTGGATCAAAGACTTAAAGATAAGTCCTGAAACCATAAAACTCCTGGGAGACAATATAGGTACCATCATATCAAATACCAATTCTTCTCAGACAAGGGAAACAAAAGAAAAAATAAACAAGTGGGAATTCATCAGACTAAAGAGCTTCTGCAAGGCAAAAGAAACTAGGGTCAAAACAAAGAGACAGCCCACCAACTGGGAGAAAATTTTTGCAAATCATGTATCTGACAAGCGGTTAATCTCCATAATATATAAGGAACTCACACAACTGAACAAGAAAAAACAAAGAGCCTGATCAAAAAATGGGCAGAGGAGATGAACAGACATTTTCCCAAAGAAGATATACAGATGGCCAATAAACACATGAAAAGATGCTCATCATCACTAATCATCAGGGAAATGCAAATCAAAACTACACTAAGATACCACCTTATGCCTCTTAAAATGGCTATAATCACTAAGACTAAAAATAAACGTTGGAGAGGGTGTGCAGAGAAGGGAACCCTCATACACAGCTGGTGGGAACACAAACTGCTGCAGCCACTATAGAAAACAGTATGGAGATTTCTCAAAAAGTTAAAAATAGAAAAACCATATGACCCAGCCATCCCGCTTCTGGGTATCTACCTGAACAACTTGAAATCAACAATCCAAAGTAAAATATGTACCCCTAGCCAAGACATGGAAACAATCCAAGCGCCCATTGACTTATGATTGGATAAAGATGTGGTATATGTATATACAATGGAATACTACTCAGCCATATAAAAAGACAAAATCATCCCATTTGCAACAACATGGAAGGGCCTGGAGGGAATTATGCTAAGCAAAATCAGCCAGGCAGAGAAAGACAAACACCAGATGATTTCACTCATGTGTGGAATATGGACAAAGAAAACAGTTCAGTGGTTCCCGGGGGAAGGGGCTGGACATAGAGGGTGAAGGGGAGCACCTATGTGGTGACAGACGAGAAACAGTGAACAACTGAACTCTCAAAATGATTGTAAACTATTATGAACTCAAATAATAATAATAATAAAAAACTCAGATGAAGGGAAGTCTGGTGGGGGAACATAATATCTCCAAATATTTGAAGAACCGTAATATGGAAGCTGGGTGGACAGGCTTGAGTATTCTCAAAGAACAGAATTACCACATGCAGATTCAAATTTCAGATAAATTTCAACAAACTGCATTTAATTCAGAAATTTGAACAATTAGAGCTATCTGACTCTCAGGCAAGAAGTCTTAAAAAGAACAGTAGAAACATTATGTCCAAAGCTACAAACCAAGCTACAACATCCTCTCTCAGGGATCCTGTGCTAAGAATTTCTTCACTGAGACAGAGGCTCTAAATTTTAGGAACCTACCAAAATGCCGTGGTTCTTTTTCAGAATGCTAACCTAAGCAGAGACGTATATACTAATATTCGTGAAGCACTTGGCATTGTAAGTATTCACCTTTAAAGACAAACTGTGTCAATGTTATAAGCATACATATCAGCTTATGTATATATATATAATAAATTAATTAAATAATACTAATTATAAATAGATATGAAAATAAAAGTGAATAATTATGTATCTTTTAATATTAGATAGCATCCCTCGGGGGATCAGCAAACTATGAACCAAGTCTGGTCTGTTTTTGTATAATCAATAAACTAAGAATGGTTTTTATATTTTTAAAGAGTTGTTTAAAAGAAACAAAGCAAAACTAAAAACAAACCAAAACATGTGTGACAGACTGTATGTTCTCTGAATACCTAAACTATTTACCACCTGCCCTTCCCAGGAAGTATTTGCTGATCCCTGCCACACATTAAACAATTAATTACCACGTAACAACTTGAAATTTCTTTGTCTAGAAAATTAAACAATATTCTGCCATCTGAATTACTTGTCCATTTAACATCTAACAGAATTGTAAAATCGCAGTTTGAACACTAGAGGGAGACTTCAGTTTTGTTTTTTTTTTTTTTTGTAAATTTTTGAAACACTGACAAAGAATGCTCAAAGGAACACCAGTTCTAAACTTGAGTTTTTCCTTGAGTTTGCCTTCAATTGTTGTGGGAACAATGGTGTGTTTTCCTAAACCAGGCTAATGGCATTGTGTCAGATTCCCCTTATCCTGCTCACACCCTTTTGGTCTTCCCAGTCTCTGGTTCTAGCTCTGTCTTGGTTCTGCTGGCCTTTCTGTAGGTGCTGCCTAATTGTTCCTCCCCTCCTGCCCATACTACACATCTCTGCCTCCTGTCCCAAGGACTTGCCTTCCGTGCCCGGCTGTGTGTAGCCTAGAAATGTGAGGAGTTAATATTCCAAGAGGTCCACCTCTGGCCAGTGGGAGTGGGAAACCTGTGGATATATTATTTCTCCTTTGCCTCCTTTAAGGGACAGTCCTGGCATGCTGTTTCTATGGCTTTTTGGGCTGTGTTTCCACGGATTGAGTAATCAGTCACATTTTTATTTATTTATTTATTTTTTAATTTTTATTTTTTTCGGATGTACATCATATTTCAAATTCTGGATGCATTACATCATGTTCACTACCTGAACACTAATTATAGTGCATCCCCTCACATGTGACCCTAATCACCCCTTTTGCCCTCCCCCCTCCCCCAATGGTAACCACCAGTCCAATCTCCAATGCTATGTGATTTCTTTTTGTCCTTTTTATCTTCTACTTATGAGTGAGATCATATGGTATTTGACTTTCTCCCTCTGACTTATTTCACTCAGCATAATACCCTCAAGTTCCATCCATGTTGTCACAAATGGCTGGATTTCGTCATTTCTTATGGCTGCATAGTAGTCCATTGCATATAAATACCACATCTTCTTTATCCATTCGTCCCTTGATGGGCACCTAGGTTGCTTCCAAGTCTTGGCTATTGTGTAAGATGCCTCAGTGAACATAGGGGTGCAAGTATCCTTATGCTTTTGTGTTTTTAAGTTCTTGGGATAAATACTCAGCAGTGGAATAGCTGGATCATATGGTAGATCTATCCTTAATTTTCTGAGGATACTCCAAACTGCTTTCCATAGTGGCTGCACCAGTTTGCACTGCCACCAGCAGTGAACAAGGGTTCCCTTCTCTCCACACCCTCTCCAGCATTTGTTGTTTCCTGTCTTGTTAATTATAGCCATTCTGACCAGAGTGAGGTGATACCTCATTGTAGTTTTGATTTGCATTTCCCTGATAGCAAATGATGTTGCGCAAAGAACTCATACAGCTCAACAACAAAAAACCCAACAATCCAATTAGAAAATGGGCAAAATCTGAACAGAGATTTCTCCAAAGAGGAAATACAGATGGCCAGCAGGCATATGGAGAGATGCTCAGTCACATTTAGCAGGGGCTAGTTGGGTAATGTGTCCTTGTCCTGGGTTTCCTGCCTTCCCTCTTCATTGAATTTGTCCCTCGCCTCTGCTGCATGAGCTTGTAGTTCAATAAAATAATAGTTCATAAGCTGTCTACCTTAGGCTCAGTTTTTTGAGAAACCCAGGCTAAGAGAGATAGTGCAAGAAAAAAAAAGATTCAGCTTCAATGTACTGGAACCAGTTTCATTGTACTGGAATCAGTCTGGTTACTTGGATTTTGGTGTTAGAACACTTAAAATATACCCTAATTTTCCCATATACCTGGGAAAAGTGGACTGTGTTTCAAATGTGGTGAACATTCTTAACATAATTACTTAGGTCAATAAATAAACAAGTCAAGTTAACATTAGTGTAACCCAGATGAACTGACTATCCAGCCACACACTCCCGCCCTGCTTCTTTCTGAGAATTGCCTCGCCTGTTTCTCACATGTTTCTAGAAGCGGCAGTGAATATAAAATGTGATCTTGCTCCCTGGCCAAAGGAATCTTAAAAAACGGAGCCAATCAGAGTCCTTCCCCAGGAATGTGGATTTGGTTTCAGAGACTGCAGCTCAGTGTCAGCCAGCCTGTGGATCAGATTGGGTGCAAACACATTCCTGTCTCACTCCAAAGTCAACGCTTCTTTTGTTATGGTGGAACCTATTCTTTTTATAAACAAGTTAACATCTGCCATTTATTTTGTTGCTAGAATGAAAAATGTAAATTTTTGATGCCTTTTTACGGGTCATTCATTTAAAAATATTTCCTCAATAATTTTTTACACATTTGTTACTAACTTTTAAAAAGAATTTTTATTGAAGGATAGTATACAAATAGAAAAGTATATTAATTATAAGTGTACAACTTGATTAAATTTCACAAAGTAAACACACAATTGTGATCATCGCTCTCAGTAAGAGAAAGGACCTGACTAGCTCCCAGGAAGACTCCCTATGTCCCCTTCCTGTACTCCTGCCTTCTGCCCCTGCCATCAGGGAGAGCCACTGCTGTGACTTCTAACCCTGGAGATCAATGCTGTCTTTTCCCCCAGTTTTACTGAGATATAATCAACATACAGCACTGTATAAGTTTAAGGTATCCAACATGACGAGTTGACTTACATGTATCATGAAATCAATATAAGTTTAGTTAATATGCATCACCTCATATGGTTACAAAAAAAAAAAAGAAAAGAAAAAATATTATTCTCCTTCTGATGAGAACTCTTTGGATCTACTCACTTAGCAATTTTCACATATACCATACAACAGTGTCAGCTATAGTCATCATGTTGTATATTACACCCCGAGTAAACTTCTTAAATCTTACAACAGGAAGTTTGTACCTTTTGACCATCTTCATCCAATTTCTGCTCCCCATACTATCCACCTCTGGTAACCACAAATCTGTTTTTTTCTTATGAGTGTTTGTTTTTTTTAGATTCCACATATGAGATCATACAGTATTTGTCTTTCACTTTCTGACTTATTTCATTTAGCATAATGCTCTCGAAGTCCATCTATGTAGACTCAAGTGGTGAGATTTCCTCCTTTTTATGGCTGAATAATATTCCATTGACTATATATGCCACCTTCTTTATCCGTTCATCCATAGATGGGCACTTAGCTTGTTTACATGTCTTGCCTATTGTAAATCATGCTCCTATAAACACGGGGGTGCAGATATCTCTGACACACTGTTTTCATTTCCTTTGCGTGTATTCCCAGAAGCAGAATTGCTGGATCATACAGTAGTTTTATTTTTGATTTTTTCATGAACCTCCATACTGTTTTCCATAGTGGCTTACCAGTTTACAATCCCACTAAGACTGCACAAGGGTTCCCTTTTCTCTACATCCCCATCAACACTCGTTATAGCTTGTCTTTTTGATGGATAGCCATTCTAACAGGCGTGAGGTAGTATTTCATCATGATTTTGATTTGCATTTTCCCTGCGATTAGTGATGATGACTATCTTTTCATGTACCTGTTGGCCATTTGTATTTTTCCTCAGAAAAATATCTATTCAGGTTCTTTGCCCACTTTTAAATTGGATTATTTGGGGTTTTTTGCCATTAAGTTGTATGAGTTCTTTATAAATTTTGAATATTAACCCTTATCAGATGTATGGTTGCAATTTTTTTTCCATTCCATAGGTTGTCTTTTCATTTCTTTTTCTTCACAGAAGCTTTTTAGTTTGATGTAGCACCACTTGTTTATTTTTGATTTTGTTTCTTGTACTTTAGGTGTCATTTCCAAAAAATCATTGACAAGACCCACGTCAAGGAGCTCTCTTCCAGGAGTTTTGTGGTTTCCAGTTTTATATTTAAGTCTTCAACCCATTCTGAGTTAATTTTTGTGAGTGGTGTAAGGTAGGGGTCTAGTTTTATTCTTTTATGTGTGAAGATCCAATTTTCCCAGTACCTTTGTTGAAAAGACTGTCTTTTCTCCGTTGAGTATACTTGACTCTCTTGTCAATTAGTTGGTTGTATATGCGTGGGGTTATTTCTGGGCTCTTGATTCTGTTCCATTGTCTATGTGTCTGTTTTTTCTGCCAGAACCATACTGTTTTGATAGCTATAGCTTCATAACATAGCTTGAAATGAGGAAGTGTGATGCCCCCTGCTTTGTTTTTCTTTCTCAGGATTTCTTTGGCTATTAGACATCTTTTGTGGTTCCATATAAATTTTGGGATTGTTTTCTCCACTTCTGTAAAAAGTGATGTTGGAATCTTGATAGAGATTGCATTGAATCTATAGGTGGCATTGGTTAGTATGAACTTTTTGACAATATTAATTCTTCTAATCCATGAACGCAGGCTAGCTTCCTTTTATTTGTGTCATCTTCAATTTTGTTCATCAGTGTCTTGTAATTTTTAGTGTAGAGAATTCTTTCACCTCCTTGGTTAAATTTATTCCTAAATATTTTATTGTTTTTGATGCTCTTGCAAATGGGATTATTGTCTTTTTCCTTTTTTATCAAATAATTCGTTGTTAGTGTATAGGAACACTACTGATTTTTGTGTTAATTTTGTATCCTGAAACTTTACTGAAATCATTAATTAGATCTAACTGGGTTTTTTTTTTGTGGAGCATTTAGGATTTTCTACATATGAAATCATGTCATCTGCAAATAGAGACAATTTTACTTCTTCCTTCCCAATTCTGATGCTTTTTATTTATTTATTTTTCTTGATTGATTCCTCTGGCTGGAACTTCCAAACTTATATTGAACTAGAGTGGTGAAAGTGGGCACCCTTGTCTTATTATCTTAGAGGAAAAACTTTCAACCTTTCAATGCTGAGTATGATGTTATCCAAGGGCTTGTCATATATGGTCTTTATTATGTTGAGCTACCTTCCTTCTATAACAAATTTGTTGAGTTTTTTTTAAATCATGAGTGGATGTTGAATTTTGTCAAATGCTTGTTCTGAATCTATATTATCATCTATTAAGATGATAATATAATTTTTTCCTTTTGCTCTATTAATGTGATGCTTCACATTGATTGATTTGCATAAATTGAATCATCCTTGCATCTCAGGGATAAATCCCACTTGATTATGGTGAATAATATTTTTAACTTGCTGCTGAATTCGGTTTGTTAGTGTTTTATTGAGAAATTTTACATCTCTATTCATCAGGGGTATTGGCCTCTGCTTTATTTTCTGGTATGGTCCCTTTTTGGCTTTGGTATCAGGGTAGTCCTGGCCTCAAAAGTGAGTTTGGGAGTGTTCCTTCTTCTTCAATTTTTTGGAAAACTTTGAGAACGATTGGTATTAATTCTTCTTTAAATGTTTGGTAAAATTCACCTGTAAAGCCATCTGAACCTGGGCTTTTTTTGTTGGGGATTTTTGATTATTGATTCAATCTCCTTACCAACAATTGGTCTGATCAGATTTTCTACTTCTTCCTGATTCAGTCTTTGTAGGTTGCGTGTTTCTAGGAATTTTCCCATTTCTGCTAGGTTGTCCAGTTTGTTGTCATATAGTTGTTCACAGTAGCTTCTTAGGATCCTTATACTTGTGTGGTATCAGCTTTAATGTTCCTTTTATAATTTATAATTTTGTGTATTTTAGCTCCTCTTTCTTTTTTCTTTGGTTAGTATCACCAAAGGTTGCCATTTTTTTTTTTATCTTTTCAAAGAAACAACTCAATTTTGATAATCATTTCTACTTTTTTCTTGTTCTGTATTTCATTTATTTCTGCTCTAACCTTTATTATTTTCTACCTTCTGCTAACTTTGGACTCAATTGATTCTTCTTTTTATAGTTCCTTAAGGTGTAGAGTTATATTGTTTATTTGAGGTCTTTCTTGTTTTTTAATGTAGGCATCTATTGCTATGAACTTCCCTTTTAGAACTGCTTTTGCTGCATTCTGTAAGTTTGATGTGTTATGTTTCCATTTTCATTTGTCTCAAGATACTTTTTAAATTTCTCCTTTAATTTCTTCTTGGGCCATTGATTGTTCAGGGCAGCAGTGTTTAACTTTCATGTATTTTAGTTTATCTTCCAGTTTTTTTCCTGTTACTGACTTCTAGTTTCATACCATTGTGAGCAGAGAAGATAGTTGGTATGACTTCAATCTTTTTGAATTTGCCAACAATTATTTTGTTGTCTAACATATGGTCCACCCTAGAAAATCCCCTATATGTCCTTGAGAAGAATGTGTATTCTGCTTGTGTCAGATAGCATATTCTGTATATGTCTTTAGGTCCATTTGGTCTATAGTGTTGTTCAAATCCACTGTCTCCATCTCTGTCTAGATGATCTATCCATTATTGAGAGTGGGGTATTAAAGTCCCCAACCATTATCATATTGCTGTTTATCTCTCCTTTTAGGTCTGCTAGTTTTTGCTTTTTATATTTAGGTGTCCTGATGTTGGGTGCATAAATATTTACAATTGTTGCATCTTCTTGATGTATTGACCTCTTTATCATTATATAATGACCTTCTTTGACTCTACTTAATTTTTTTAGTTTAAAGTCTATTTTGTCTGATGTAAGCACAGCTACCTTTGCTTTTTTCTTTTTTCGAGGAAGATTAGCCCTGAGCTGACATCTGCTGCCAATCTTCCTCTTTTTGCTGAGGAAGATTGGCCCTGAGCTAACATTTGTGCCCACCCTCCTCTGTTTTATATGTTGGACACCTGCCACAGCATGGCTTGACAAGCAGTGCATATGTCTGCACCTGGTATCTGAACTGGCAAACCCCGGGCTGCCAAAGCGGAATGTGTGAACTTTACCACTGTGCCACTGGGCTGGCCCCTGCTTTTGTGTTTTTGATTATCATTTACTTGAAATATATTCCCTTCCCTTTCACTTCACTTCCTCTTCTTCTCTTTCAGTCTTTGTGTGTTTTTAAGGCTAAAGTGAATCTCTTGTAGGCAGCATATTGTTGGGTCTTGGTTTTTTAATCCAGTCAGCCATTCTATGTCTTTTGATTGGAAAATTTATTTTATTTGCATTTAAAGTAATTATTCATAGGTAAAAACTTTCTATTGCCATTTTGTTAGTTATTTTCTGGCTGTTTTGTAGATCCATTGTTCCTTGCTTCTTATACTTCTCTGTTTTTTGTGTTTTGATGTCTTTTGGTATCAATATGCTTTGACTTCCTTATTATGTTCTTCTGTGCTATTACTACAGGTTTTCCCTTGTGGTTACCATGAGTCCTACAGAAAATATCTTAAAGTGATAACACAATTTTAAACTGATAATGACTTAACTTTAGTAGGATTTTTAACCTTTACACTTTTACTTCTCCTTCTCACATTTTAGGTTGCCGATGTTACAGTTTACATACTGTTAATATTGAGTAATTAATAACAGATGGTCATATTTATGATTATTCTTACTATGTTTGTTTTTTAACTTTTAAAGTAGAGTTGTCAGTACATTACACACTACCTTTACCACATTACAGTATCTAACTTTGACCGTATATTTACCATTACCATTGATTTTTATGCTACCTTCTTATGTTTTTATGATGTCAATTAGTGTCCTTCTATTTCCACT
Source organism: Equus quagga (assembly GCF_021613505.1). Lineage (NCBI taxonomy): Eukaryota > Metazoa > Chordata > Mammalia > Perissodactyla > Equidae > Equus > Equus quagga. Next base: position 50,653,465 of record NC_060271.1, read on the forward strand.
CAAGGAATTTCCTTTAGCATTTCTTGTAACCAGGTCTAGTGGTGATGAACTCCCTCAGCTTTTATTTATTTGAGAAAGTCTTTATTTCTCCTTCATGTCTGAAGGACAGGTGTGCTAGGCATAGAATTCTTGGTTGCCAGTTATTTTTCTTTTTAATATTTTGACTATATCATCTCTTCTGGCTTGAAGCATTTCTGTTGAAAAATCTGCTGATAGTTTTATGGGAGTTCTTTTGTATGTAATTTCTGTCTTTTCTCTTTCTGCTTTAAAAATTCTTTTGACTTTGGCTTCTGACAATTTAATTACATTGTGTGTCATTATAGCCCTATTTGGGTTCAACCTATTTGGGGTCTTTTGGGCCTCCTGGATCTGGAGGTATATTTCTTTCTCCAGGATTGGTAAGTTTTCAGCCATATTGCTTTAAATATATTTTCTGTCCCTTATTCTTTCTCCTCCCCTTCTGGAATTCCCATAATGCAGATATTCTTTCTTTTGATTATGTCCTATATGTCCCATAGACTTTCTTTACTCTTTTTCATTCTTTTTTTTTTCTCCTCTGACTGGATAATTTCAAATGCCTTGTCTTCTAGGTTACTGATTCTTTCTTCTATATGGTTGAGTCTGTTTTTGAAGCTCTCTTTTGAATTCAGTTCAGTTATTGTGTTTTTTGGCTCTAGTATTTCTAATTTTTTGAAGGTTTCTCTTTCTTTGTGAACTCCTAGTTTTGTTCATGCATTGTTTTCTGAATGTTTAATTGTCTGCCAGTGTGCTCTTGTGGTTCACTAAACTTCTTTAAGAAGATTATTCTGAATTCTTTGTCTGACAGTTCATAAATTTCCATTTGATTAGGGTCAGTTATTGGAGAGCTTTTCTTTCCTTTGGTGGTGTCATGTTTATGAGATTTTTCATGTTCCTTGATTGCTTAAATTGATGTCTGCTTATGTGAATAAGTGATATCCTCTGCCAGACTTTACAGGTTTTTTTTGGCAGAGACAGTTCTTCACCAGTCAACTCAGTTGGGGTTTCTGAATGTGCCTTCTGGTAATGCACTTGTGTGGGTGGCACTTGTTATCAAAGTCTCCTTTTGGGTGAGACCACTGTCCGAGATCTGAGGTCTGGAGAGGTGCCACTTGCTGAGAATAGTTGGATAGGACTGCTGGCTTGATTTCCTGCCTAAGTGAGGCTATAGGATGTGTTCTACAGTTTCCTGGGTTCTCTGGTCAGGCTTTCTAGACAGTCAGGACTGGGTATTATATTCAGCAGTAGATGGGGTATGAATTAGCTGTCTGTTCTGGCAGGCCAGCAGAATGGATCCTAGGTCCTGCATTGCCCATTGTTTGGGGACTCGAATCAGGCAAGACTGTATGCTGAATTCCCCAGCCAGATGGGGCCATGGGTTTTGCTTTGCAGATAGGGAGATTCATGAGTTCTGTTCAAGTGCCACTGTAAGTAGTACTGTTGGATGGGCTATTCAGCTTCCTGTGTGCTCTGGTGAGGTTCTCTGGTTGGATGGACTGATAGCTGTATTCAGCAATGTGTGAGGCTACCAATTAGTTTCCCTGCCTGGGTTCCATGGAATAACCATCTCCAAGCTCAGTAAGGCTCTTTGTTCGTGGTCTTTACTCAAGCCAACCTGTGTCCCAAGATCCCTGGCCAAACAGAGCCACTGTCTTTGTTCTGTGGACTATCAACTCTCCCTTCTCTTCAAGTGTTCTTGGGCTATGCAGCTACCCAGGTTTTCTGGCCAGGACTTATGGTCAGAGCTGTACTTAGCTATGGGTGGGGCTATAAATTAGCTCTGCCTAGGCAGGGCTGGGGAACCCTCCATGCCTGGCACTTACTTTGAGGGTGATCATCTTTGCCTGAGTACTCTCTGCTCAGGTGTTGCTAAACTATGCACCTTCTAAGTGTTCTCACCAGCCTTTTAGGTTGGGTGGGGCTGGGTGATTCACTCAGCAGTGGGTGGGGTTATGACTCAGCTCTCCTGCCTAAGTGGGGGCAGACCAGTCTCCAGGACCAGTAAATCTCTTTGTTTGAGGACCTGAATCAGGCAGACCTACACCCCTACAGAGTTCCCTGGTCAGATTGCACTATCAACTTGGTTCTGCAAGTAAGCCAAGCTACTGGTTGGGACTACTACTTGGGCACTGCAGTTTGGAACTTGGTCTGCCAAGATCTGAGTGCTGGTTGTTGCAAACCCCTCCCCACCTCTTTGTCATGATCAGATTCCCAGTGGTCAAGCCACAAAGATTCTCCTGCAATCCCATGGGGCAAGACCAGAGTGGAGGGTCCCAAAAACTGACCCCCAATGCTAGGGGAGCTGGATGTCCATTCTGGGCTCTATTTTCCCACTAGAGTGCCTGTAGGCTCAGACGAGACCTCTCACATGGTTCTGTGCCAGCCTAGGGGAGGGGTAATGTGATCAGCATTTAACTGTTTCTCTTATCCTTCTGATTCAGTCTGTCTTGGTCTCTGTGGTGCACGGGGGTGCTTCAGCCTCACCCTTATGTTCTAGGATTCTCTCAGTCGTATCTTGTCCATGAATAGCTGTTAGTTGTTCTTCTTTTGAGGGGGAACAAAGTCAGGAATGCCTTATGTCACCATCTTGGTGACGTCGCTCCCAGTGTTGTCATTTTTGAAACTTAAATGGAGTTGTACATTGTGTACTCTTTTGTGTCTCGATTCTTTCACTCCCATTTTGTTTCTGTGATTCATCCAAGTTGTTGTATGTAGTTGTGTATTAATCTTTCTCATTGCTTAATAGAATTTCATCGTGTATATAAACCATAGTTTGTTTTTTCTTCAACTATTAATGGGCATTTGAGCATTTTCTTTTTGTTGGCATTACAAAGTGCTTATGAAAATTCTAGTATAAGTCTTTTGATGAACATATGTGGATAATTTTACTGAGTATATCCCAGGATTGGAATAGCTGGGTCATAGGAAATGCATATCTGCAGCATTAGCAGACATTGCCATAACGTTTCCTAAAATAGTTATAACAGTTTATAAGTCCCTAGTAGTGTACGAAAGTTCCAGTTGCTCTACATTTGATAGACTGTTCTTTCCATTTTAGTCATTCTGATGCATGTGTAATGGTACTACATTGTAGTTCTAATTTTCATTTCCATGAAGATTAATGATGTTGAGGACGTTTTCATGTGTTTAGTGGCCATTTTGATATCTTCTTTTGTGAAAAAACTTAGTTTTCTATTGTGTTTCTTTCTTGTTACTCTGTAAAAATTATTTACATATTATGGATGTAAGTCAATTGTAAGTATTGCAAATATCTTCTCCCAAACCACTGGCCTGACAGTTCATTCTTTTAATTTTGTCTTTGACAGACAGATCAATTGTAGACCAATTTATCAATATTTTTCTTAGTGATTAGAGCTCTTCTGTCCTGTTTGAGAAATCTTCACTTACTACAAGTTCATGAGGATGTTCTCCAGTGTTCTTCTACTAGTTAACTGTTTTACTATTTACATTAACGTCTCCAGTCTGTTTGGAATTTATTTTTCAGTCAATCGGAAAGTAGGAGTCAATGCCAATTTTTTTCCATATGGATATTCAGTTGACACAGAACTGTTATTTGACGAGACCATTCTTTCTCTATGGCACTACAGTTTATCAGATATGTGGGTCTGTTTATGAATTTTCTATCCTGTTCTCTTTGTTTATTTGTTTCTCCTACCACCTACACCACACAACCTTAATTACTATAGCTCTAGAATGTGTCTTAATATTTGCTAGCATAAGTTACTTGGTGTTGCTCTTCTTTATAATTGCCTTGATTATTTTTGTTTTTTTGCATTTTTATGTAAACTTTAGAATTAGATTGTCAAATTATACAGATATACACACATAACTTTTCTGGGACTTTGACTGGAATTCCACACTTACCGTGTGGAATCTCTAGGCTAACTTGGGAAGAATTTAAAACTTTATTATATCATATGTCCCTATTTATTTAGGTTTCTATATTGTGATAATATAGCATAGAGATCTTGCATGGCATCTTTTGTTAGATTTATTGCTAATAGTTATATCTTTAATTTTGAAATTAATATTCCTTTTGTTTATTTTTGGTATATAGGAATGTAATTACTTTTACATGTTGACTTATATTAGAACCCTTGCTAAGTTGCTTGTTAATTGTAATAGTATAATTGTAAATTCCGTTGTGTTTTCTACATGTATAGTGTAATGTTTATGAAAATTAGGACAGAGTTATTCTTCCTTTCTAGTTACTATAACTTTTATTTTATTTTGTCACTTTATTTCACTGTTCATTCTCCACTTTTAAGTAGAAGAGAAATTGTTAAGATGGTCATCCTTATTTTTTTTAGAACAGAGTCCACCAATTTAAGAAAGTTTTCTTCTATTCATAGCTTGATAAGAGGGCTTTTTAAAAATCAAGAGTGAATATTGAAATTTATCAAAAGCTTTTTCTACATCTATAATGATTTCTTTCTTCCTTTTTTTCCTTTCTGTTACCATGATGGATAGCATTGATTAATTTTTGGATGTTAAACCATTCTTGCAGTTGTAAGATAAAACTAGTTTGTTTTTGATATCTTTACATATTGCTAGATTTTATTCAATAGCATAAAAAGAGATTTTTTGCATTATTTAGAGAGAGATGGCCTAAAATTTTTAAGTTTTTATAATATCCTTGGCAAGTTTTCACATCAAACTTACATTGGCATCATAAAGTAAGTTGTGAACTCTCTATCTTCTTTTCTGTATGATTTTATTAAACACTAGTGTTATTTCCTCTTTGATTGTTTTAAAAAGTTATCAAGTGAAACCTTCTGGTTCAGGATATATCTTTGTTAAAAGATGTTTTAAAACTAGTTTCAATGTCTTTAATAAATATAGGACTGGTTAGATTTTATATTTCTTCTTGTTATAACCTTGATAAATTGGATTTTTAAAAGAAAATTATCTATTTATAGTAGATGTTCAAATTTATGGGGAAAAAATTTGTCATTATATTATTTTATTATCTCATAGGATCTCTAATGATGCTCTCTTTTCCCTTGCTGATATTGATAATAAGTGTTCTTTCTCTCGTTGACACTTGGTAGAAGTCTATCAGTGTTATTTGTCCATACCAAGAACCAATTTTTAGCTTTATTGATTTTTTTGCTGTTCATTAATTTGTTTTCATCTTATTATTTCCTTTCCCTTTCTTTCTTTGTTCTTATTTGCTATTCTTTTCCTAATATCTTGAGATGGATATTAAAAACTCAATTTTTAACATTTCTTTTTTAATATAAAAATTTAAATCTATAAATTTTCTTCTGAGCACAACTTTAACTGCATCTCTCTCTAAGTTTTGAAAATTCGTATTTTCATTTTGATTCACTTCAAAATACTTCCTAATTCCTGATTTGATTTCCTCTTTGATCAAACGTAGAATTGCCATATAATGGCCAAATACCAATATATACCTAATATATTCACAAATATGAGAAAAACAATAAGCTATTGAATAAATGTTCAGATTGGGACATTTTACTGCAATTTAATGATTAAGAAAGAACAAATTATTATTTTCATAAGGTTACTATGATAAATTATTGCTTTTTATAATAAATTAAGTAATATATATAATGGTAAACTATAGAAAGAGTAAAGTAAAATATAGCTACACAAAGGATTAAAAGCTGGTATTGGTTGTTTTATTTTCAGAGACACACAAAAATTAAATGTTTTTTATTCTTATCTTAAAAATGCCTTTACTTCCTTGATGAAAAGACGTTGGGCTCATTTGATGGACAGAAGGAAAAAATATATGGAGAAGAACCCTGTGTTTTTAGACACTGAAATAGATCTAATTTTAAGGTTTAACTCAAGGCTAGTCTCTCTCTTGTCTTTTTTTTTTTTTTGCTTTTTAGTTTGATGTAGACCTACTTGTTTATTTTTGCTTTTGTTGCCTTTGTGTTGCCATCAAATCCAAAAACCCATTGCCAAGATCAATATCAAGGAGCTTATTCTTTACGTTTTCTTCTAGAAGTTTTTCAGATTCAGCTCTTATCTTCAAGTCTTTAATCCATTAGTTGATTTTCGTGTATGGTGTAGGATTGAAGTCCAGTTTCATTCTTTTGCATGTGGCTGTCCAGTTTTCCCAATATTATTTATTGAAGAGACTATCCTTTCCACACTATATATTCTTAGGTCCTTGTAATACATTTGTTGACCATATAAGTGTGGGTTTATTTCTGGGCTCTCTATTCTGTTTCATTGATTTATTTTTATGAAAATATCACACTGTTTTGATTACTATAGCTTTTTAAGATAGCTTGAAATCAGGAAGTGTGGTTCCTCCAGCTTTGTTATTCTTTCTCAAGATTGCTTTGGCTGTTTGGGTCTTTCGTCGTTCCATACAAATTTGAGAACTGTTTGTTCTGCTTCTCTGAAAAATTCCATTTGAATCTTAATAGCGATTATATTGAATCTGTAGATTTCTTTGAGTAATATGGATAATTTAACAATATTAATTCTTCCAATCCATGAGCGTGCAATATCCTTCCATTTATTTGTGGATTCTTCAATTTCTTTCATCAATGTCTTACAGTTTTCATTATACAGATCTTTTACCTCCTTGGTTAAATTTATTCCTAGGTATTTTATTATTTTTTATTAAGGTTATAAAAGTTAACATCCTTGTGAAATTACAGTTGTAGTTACACCACTTCACCCCTAGTGACCTCCCCCTAGCCCCCTTTCCCCTGACAACCACCAATCAGTTCTCTTTGTCCATACGTTAACTACCACCTATAAGTGGAGTCATACTGAGTTCGTTTTTCTCTGTCTGGCTTATTTCACTCAACATAATACTCTCAAGGTCTATCCATGTTGTTGTGAATGGGACAACTTTGTCCTTTTTTATGGCTGAGTAGTATTCCATTGTATATATATATATACCACATCTTCTTTATCCAATCATCAGTTGCTGGGCACTTAGGTTGGTTCCATGACTTGGTTTTGATCCATTTTGAGTTTATTTTAGTAAATGGTGAAAAGGAATGGTTGATTTTCATTCTTTTACATGTGGCTGTCCAGTTTTGCCAGCACCATTTGTTGAAGAAACTTTCTTTCCTCCATTGTAGGCCCTCAGCTCCTTTGTCAAAGATTAGCTGTCCATAGATGTGTGGTTTTATTTCTGGGCTTTCAATTCTGTTCCATTGATCTGTGCATCTGTTTTTGTACCAGTACCATGCTGTTTTGATTACTGTGGCTTTGTAGTATGTTTTTTTTTTTTGATTTTTTTTATTGAGTTATTGATAGGTTACAATCTTGTGAAATTTCAATTGTACATTAATGTTTGTCAGTCATGTTGTAGGTGCACCACTTCACCCTTTGTGCCCACCCCCCACCCCACCTTTCCCCTGGTATCCACTAAACTGTTCTTGGTCCATAGTTTTAAATTCCTCATATGAGTGGAGTCATACACAGATTATCTTTCTCTTGCTGGCTTATTTCACTTAACATAATTCTCTCAAGGTCCATCCATGTTATTGCAAATGGAATGATTTTGTTCTGTTTTGCAGCTGAGTAGTATTCCATTGTATATATGTACCACATTTTCTTCATCCATTGGTCTGTTGATGGGCACTTAGGTTGCTTCCACGTCTTGGCTATTGTAAACAGTGCTGCAATAAACATTGGGGTGCACAGGACTTTTGGGATTGCTGACTTCAGGCTCTTTGGATAAATACCCAGTAGCGGGATGGCTGGATCGTATGGTAGTTCTATTTTTAGTTTTTTGAGGAATCTCCATACTGTTTTCCATAGTGGCTGCACCAGTTTGCATTCCCACCAGCAGTGTATGAGGGTTCCTTTTTCTCCGCAACCTCTCCAACATTTGTTGCTATTAGTTTTAGATATTTTTGTCATTCTAACGGGTGTAAGGTGATATCTTAGTGTAGTTTTGATTTGCATTTCCCTGATGATCAGCGATGATGAGCATCTTTTCATGTGCCTATTGGCCATCAGTATATCTTCTTTGGAGAAATGTCTGTTCATGTCTCCAGCCCATTTTTTGATTGGGTTGTTTGATGTTTTGTTGTTGAGTTGCGAGATTTCTTTATATATTAAGGATATTAAGCCTTTGTCAGATATATGACTTGCAAATATTTTTTTCCCAGTTAGTGGGTTGTTTTTTTGTTTCAATCCTGTTTTCATTTGCCTTGAAGAAGCTCTTTAATCTGATGAAGTCCCATTTGTTTATTCTTTCTATTGTTTCCCTTCTCTGAGAAGGCATGGTGTCCGAAAAGATCCCTTTAATACTGATGTCAAAGAGTGTACTGCCTACGTTTTCTTCCAGAAGCCTTATGGTTTCAGGTCTCACCTTTAGGTCTTTAATCCATTTTGAGTTTATTTTGGTGAATGGTGAAAAAGAATGGTCAATTTTCATTCTTTTACATGTGGCTTTCCAGTTTTCCCAGCACCATTTGTTGAAAAGACTTTCTTTTCTCCATTGTATGCCCTCAGCTCCTTTGTCAAAGATAAGCTGTCCATAGATGTGTGGTTTTATTTCTGGGCTTTCAATTTTGTTCCATTGATCTGTGCACCTGTTTTTGTACCAGTACCATGCTGTTTTGATTACTGTAGCTTTGTGGTATGTTTTGAAGTCAGGGATTGTGATGCCTCCCGTTTTGTTCTTTTTTCTCAGGATTGCTTTAGCAATTCTGGGTCTTTTGTTGCCCCATATGAATTTTAGGATTCTTTGTTCTAATTCTGTAAAGAATGTCATTGGGATTCTGATTGGGATGGTGTTGAATCTGTAGATTGCTTTAGGTAGAATGGACATTTTAACTATGTTTATTCTTCCAATCCACGTACATGGAATGTCTTTCCATCTCCTTATGTCGTCATCCAATTCTCTCAGAAAGGCCTTGTAATTTTCATTATATAGGTCCTTCACTTCCTTAGTTAAATTTACCCCAAGGTATTTTATTCTTTTTGTTGCGATTGTGAATGGTATTGTATTCTTGAGTTCTTTTTCTGTTGGTTCATTACTGGAGTATAGAAATGCTACTGATTTATGCAAGTTGATTTTATACCCTGCAACTTTGCTGTAGTTGTTGATTATTTCTAACAGTTTTCCGATGGATTCTTTGGGGTTTTCTATATATAAGATCATGTTGTCTGCAAACAGCGAGAGTTTCTCTTCTTCCCTCCCTATTTGGATTCCTTTTATTCCTTTTTCTTGCCTGATTGCTCTGGCCAGGACCTCCAGTACTATGTTAAATAAGAGTGGTGATAGAGGGCATCCTTGTCTCATTCCTGTTTTCAGGGGGATGGGGTTCAGTTTTTGCCCATTGAGTATGATGTTGGCTATGGGTTTGTCATATATGGCCTTTATTATGTTGAGGTAGTTTCCTTCTATGCCCATTTTGTTCAGAGTTTTTATCATAAATGGCTGTTGGATCTTGTCAAATGCCTTCTCTGCATCTATTGAGATGATCATGTGGGTTTTATTCCTCAGTTTGTTGATGTGGTGTATCACGTTGATTGATTTGTAGATGTTGAACCATCCCTGTGTCCCTGGTATGAATCCCACCTGATCCTGATGTATGATTCTTTTGATGAATTGCTGAATTCTGGTTGCCAAAATTTTGTTTAGAATTTTTGCATCTATGTTCATCAGTGATATTGGCCTGTAGTTCTCTTTTTTTGTGGTGTCCTTGTCAGGTTTTTGTATCAGCGTGATGTTGGCCTCATAGAATGTGTTAGGAAGTGTTCCATCTTCCCTAATTTTTTGGAATAGCTTGAAAAGGATAGGTATTAAATCCTCTCTGAAAGTTTGGTAGAATTCCCCAGGAAAGCCATCTGGTCCTGGGGTTTTATTCTTTGGGATGTTTTTGATTGCTGTTTCAATCTCTTTCCTTGTGATTGGTCTGTTCAAATTGTCTGCCTCTTCTTGAGTGAGCTTTGGGAGATTGTAGGAGTCCAGGAATTTATCCATTTCCTCTAGGTTATCCATTCTGTTGGCATATAGTTTTTTGTAGTATTCTCTTATAATCTGTTGTATTTCTGCAGAGTCTGTTGTTATTTCTCCTCGCTCATTTCTGATTTTGTTTATTTGAGCTTTCTCCCTTTTTTTCTTTGTAAGTCTGGCTAGTGGTTTGTCAATTTTATTTATCTTCTCAAAAAACCAGCTCTTTGTCTCATTGATCCTTTCTACTGCCTTTTTCGTTTCAATAGCATTTATTTCTGCTCTGATTTTTATTATTTCTCTCCTTCTGCTGACTTTGGACTTCATTTGTTCTTTTTTCTCTAGTTCAGTTAGGTGTGCTTTAAGGTTGCTTATTTGGGATTTTTCTTGTTTGTTAAGATGTGCCTGTATTGCGAGGAATTTTCCTCTTAATACAGCTTTTGCTGTATCCCATATGAGTTGGTATGGCATGCTATCATTTTCATTTGTTTCCAGGTATTTTTTTATTTCTTCTTTAATTTCTTCAATGATCCATTGCTTGTTCAGTAGTGTGTAGTATGTTTTGAAGTCAGGGATTGTGATGCCTCCAGCTTTGTTCTTCTTTCTCAGGATTGCTTTAGCAATTCAGGGTCTTTTGTTGCCCCATATGAATTTTTGGATTCTTTGTTCGATTTCTGTAAAGAATGGCATTGGAATTCTGATTGGGATAGCGTTGAATCTGTAGGTTGCTTTAGGTAGTATGGACATTTTAACTATGTTTATTCTTCCAATCCATGTGCATGGAATGTCTTTCCATCTCTTTATGTCGATGTCGATTTCTTTCAAGAAGGTCTTGTAGTTTTCATTGTATAGATCTTTCACTTCCTTAGTTAAATTTATCCCAAGGTATTTTATTCTTTTTGTTGCAATCGTGAATGGGATTGAGTTCTTGAGATCTTTTTCTGTTAGTTCGTTGTTAGCATATAGAAATGCTACTGATTTATGTATGTTGATTTTATACCCTGCAGCTTTGCTGTAGTTGTTGATTGTTTCTAATAGATTTTGTATGGATTCTTTGGGGTTTTCTATATATAAGATCATGTCATCTGCAAACAGCGAGAGTTTTACTTCTTCGTTGTCTAGTTGGATTCCTTTTATTTCTTTTTCCTGCCGAATAGCTCTGGCCAACACCTCCAGTACTATGTTGAATAGGACTGGTGAAAGTGGGCACCCTTGTCTTGTTCCTGTTCTGAGAGGGATGGGTTTCAGTTTTTGTCCATTGAGTATGATGTTGGCTCTGGGTTTGTCATATATGGCCTTTATTATGTCGAGTTACTTTCCTTTCATACCTATTTTATTGAGGATTTTTATCATAAATGGATATTGGATCTTGTCAAATGCTTTCTCTGCATCTATTGAGATGATCATGTGGTTTTTGTTTCTCATATTGTTAATGTAGTGAATCACATTGATTGACTTGCGGATGTTGAACCATCCCTGTGTCCCTGATATAAATCCCACTTGATCATGGTGTATAATCTTTTTGATGTATTGCTGTATTCAGTTTGCCAAAATTTTGTTGAGGATTTTTGCATCTATATTCATCAGTGATATTGGCCTGTAGTATTCTTTCTTTGTGTTGTCCTTGTCAGGTTTGGGGATCAGGGTGATGTTGGCTTCATAGAATGCATTAGGGAGTGCTCCATCTTCCTCTATTTTCTGGAACAGTTTGAGAAGGACAGGTATTAAATCTTCTTTGAATGTTTGGTAGACTTCTCCAGAGAAGCTGTCTGGTCCTGGACTCTTATTTTTGGGGAGGTTTTTGATTACTGTTTCTATTTCTTTACTTGTGATTGGTCTATTCAGATTCTCTATTTCTTCCTGATTCAGTTTGGGTAGGTTGTATGAGTCTAGGAATTTATCCATTTCTTCTAGGTTGTTCAATTTGTTGGCATATAGTTTTTCATAGTATTCTCTTATGATCCTTTGTATTTCTTCGGTATCTGTTGTGATTTCTCCTCTCTCGTTTCTAATTTTATTTATTTGAGACTTCTCTCTTTTTTTTAAGTGAATCTGGCTAAGGGCTTGTCGATTTTGTTAATTTTTTCAAAGAACCAACTCTTTGTTTCATTGATCCTTTCTACTGTCTTTTTTGTTTCAATATCATTTATTTCTGCTCTAATTTTATTATTTCCCTCCTTCTACTGACTTTGGGCTTTGTTTGTTCTTCCTTTTCTAATTCTGTTAGGTGTCATTTGAGGTTGTTTATGTAAGATTTTTCTTGCTTATTGAGGTGAGCCTGTATTGCAATGAATTTTCCTTTTAGGACTGCCTTTGCTGCATCCCAAATAATTTGGTACAGTGTGTTTTCATTTTCATTTTTCTCCCGAAAATATTTGATTTCTTCTTTAATTTATTCAATAATCCATTGTTTGTTCAGTAGTATGTTGTTTAGTCTCCACATTTTTGGCCCTTTCCCAGCTTTATTCTTGTAGTTGATTTCTAGTTTCATAGCATTGTGATCAGAAAAGATGCTTGATATTATTTCAACCCTCTTGAATTTATTGATGCTTGCTTTGTTTCCCAAGATATGGTCTATCCTTGAGAATGTTCCATGCGGGCTTGAGAAGAATGTGTAACCTGCTGTTTTTGGATGAAGTGTCCTATATATATCTATTAGGTCCATGTGATCTAATTTTTCACTTAATTCTATAATTTCCTTGTTGATTTTCTGTCTGGATGATCTCTCCATTGGTGTTAATGGGGTGTTAAGGTCCCCTACTATTATTGTATTTCTGTTGATGTCTCCTTTTAGTTTTGTTAAGAGTTTCTTCACGAATTTTGGTGCTCCTGTGTTAGGTGCGTATATATTTATGACTGTTATGTCATCTTGGTGGAGCGTCCCTTTTATCATTATATACTGCCCCTCTTTGTCTTTCGTTACCTGTTTTGCTTTGAAGTCTACTTTGTCTGATATAAGTATGGCAACACTTGCTTTCTTTTGTTCATTATTGGCTTGGAGTATTGTCTTCCACCCCTTCACTCTGAGTCTGTGTTTTTCTTTGGGGCTGAGGTGTGTTTCCTGGAGGCAGCATATTGTTGGATCTTGTTGTTTGATCTATCCTGCCACTCTGTGCCTTTTGATTGGAGAGTTCAATCCATTCACGTTTAGTGTGATTATTGAAACGTGGGGGCCTACTGTTGCAATTTTATCACTGCTTTCTGGTTCTTTTGCATTTTGTCCTGATGGAGAGCTGTTACTTTGTATTATTCCTTCTGCTTATCTCCTTTCTTCTGGATTTTGTAACCCCTTTCCTTTTTTTGATTTTTCAGGAATGAGTTTCTTCCTGAGCAATTCTTGTAGAGGAGGTTTTGTGATGATGAACTCCCTTAACTTTTGTTTGTCTGGGAAAGTTTTTATTTCTCCATCGTATTTGAAGGATATTTTTTCTGGGTAGAGTATTCTTGGCTGCAAGTTTTTATCTTTCAGAGTTTTGAATATTTCATTCCAATCTCTTCTAGCCTGTAAGGTCTCTCCTGAGAAATCTGCTGATAGCCTTATGGGGTTTCCTTTGTAAGTTATTTTCTTCTGCCTGGCTGCCCTTAGTACTTTCTCTTTGTCGTTGACTTTTGCTAGTTTCACTACTATATGTCTTGGGGTTGGTCTCCTTGCATTAATAAAGCTTGGAGATCTATTGGCTTCTGTGACATGAAGTTCCATCTCTCTTCCCAAGTTTGGAAAGTTCTCAGCTATTATTTCTTTCAACAGGCCTTCTGCCCCCTTCTCCTTCTCTTCTCCCTCTGGTATACCTATAATCCTTATGTTGCATCTCCTAATTGAGTTGTATAATTCTCGGAGAGTTTCTTCATTTCTTTTTAGTCTTAATTCTCTCTCCTCCTCTGCCTGCAGCATTTCTACATTCCTATCCTCCAAATTGCTAATTCTGTCCTCCATATTATCGACCCTACTGTTCAGAGAGTCCAGATTTTTCTTAATCTCCTCCATTGTGTTCTTCATCTCCAGTATTTCTAATTGGTTCTTCTTTATGGTGTCAAGCTCTTTTGTGACATAGCTCCTGAACTCGTTGAGTTGTCTATCTGAATTCTCTTTTAGGTCGTTGAGTGTTTTCATAATGGCAGTTTTGAAATCATCATCATTTAGGTTGTAGATTTCATTGTCTTTGGGATTGTTTTCTGGATGCTTATCATTTTCCTTCTGTTCTGGAGATTTAATATATTTTTTCATACTGCTTGATGGTGTGGGTTTGTGCCTCCGCATAGAGATAGAGTTTAGTCGCTGCTTCCACTTGTTGCGACTGGTGTGTGTGTGGGGGCAGCCGTTTAGACTGCCCCAACCAGGAACCCTGTCAGCTGTTACTGACTGGGTCTGGACCCCTCCTCGTAGTCACAGTGGTCCTGTGGGGTCCCTTGTTGGTTGTGGGGGCTATCGCAAAGGGGCATCAGGCTGCTGGTGCCTACTGCGGCAGCCCACCTAGACGTGCTCCCTCCTTGTGGTCTGCAGCAGTGTTGTGGGCTTTCCCATCAGCCAGGAGCAGGATCACCTATAATTTCCGATTTGTCACTAACAGAGCCCACCAGATCACACTTGTCCACTATAAGCCCCAGCAGAGCTATGGGTATCTTCTGCAGTCCATCATTAACTCACTTAGCTGTGCTGCTTTTGCCCCAGGGCCTTCCTGCCTTGTGATTGCCAGTCGGGACCTCTCCACTAGTGCTGTGCAGAGGCTTTCACTGAGGCTGCTGTAAGAACCCGGAGTTCCCCCGTGGGCTACGTAGTCATGTCACTGGAGCTCTACTCTGCCCCACTTTACTCTCATGGGATCTCTGGGAGCCCCTTGCCTCGTCTGGGGCACAGCCAGAGTTCGTAGGCCTGGTGGTGGCTTGTAAGCTGCTGCCTTGTGGGGAATTCTGCTCTAGGGAGCTTCCTGGTGTTCCGAATGCTGTGTGGGGCCTCCCTGCCAATGACGAGCAGAGGCCCTCCCTGTTGGGAGGGTGTGGGACCCTGGAGCAACCCTGAAGGCCACAGAGCCAGGTGTTGGAGCTCCACCCAGTCCCCAGGTGTGTCCACGGGAAGTCCGGGCACCCCCTGTACTGACCTGTGTGCAGGAGACCATGAGCTCAGCAGCAGCTTGCGGCCTGGAGCCACCCTGGGGGATCCGCTCACTGGGAGCTTTCTTTTTTCCTGGATTCTGGGTGTGGCCTCTCTGCTAATGGCGAGCAGAGGCTTTCCCTGCCAGGGAAGTGTGGGACACTGAAGCCTTCCCCCACGCCACAGAGCCAGGCGCTGGAGATCCAAACGTGTCCCCAAGCACGTCTACAGGAAGTCAGGATGCCCCCTGTACTGAGCCGTGCGCCAGAGACCGTGAGCTCAGTGGCAGCTTGTGGTCTGGTGCCGTGCCAGGCCCGCCAGGAGCTTCTCTTTGTTCTGGCTTCTGGGTGGGGCCTCCCTGCTAATGGCGAGCAGAGGCTTTCCCTGCTGGGGAGATGCGGGATCCTGGATCCTTCCCCCATGCCACAAAGCCAGGCGCTGGAGCCCAAACCGTGTCCCCAAGCACGTCTACAGGAAGTCCGGGCACCCCCTGCACCGAGCTCTGCTCCGGGGACTGTGAGCCCAGTGGCAGCTTGCAGTCTGGAGCCACCCCAGGGGATCTGCCCACCGGGAGCCTCCTTTTTTTCTGGATTCTGGGTGTGGCCTCCCTGCTAATGGTGAGCAGAGGCTTTCCCTGCCAGGGAGGTGTGGGACCCTGAAGCCTTCCCCCGCACCACAGAGCCAGGCTCTGGAGATCCAAACGTTTCCCCAAGCACTTCTATGGGAAGTCAGGGTGCCCTCTGTACCGAGCCGTGTTCCAGAGACCATGAGCTCAGTGGCAGCTTGTGGTCTGGTGCCATGCTGGGCCCGCCAGGAGCTTCTCTTTGTTCTGGTTTCTGGGCGGGGCCTCCCTGCTAATGGCGAGTGGAAGCCTTCTCTGACAGTGGGTGCGGGGCCCTGAGGATTTCCGCCTGGGCCTAGGTGTGATCACAGGGGGCTTGGGTAGCGGTGTTGTCACCTGTTTCCACCGTTGCTCTGCTGGTGAGTGAACACTCCTGTCCTTGGTGTCTGGCGATGCTATGGTGGAGTCCATTGGAAGAGAGCCTCCTGCAGGAACTAGGCTGTCCAGGGGTCGGGGGTCGGAGAGCTTTCACCTATTTCCACCTCCTCCCCGGGCGGGGGGAGGTCTGTCCGCGTTCTGATGTGTAGTAGCACGAGACTTTTAGACGTCTTGAGATGCTATCTGGATATCCTTTGTTAATCGGTGAATGTCCAATTAGTTGTAGATTTGACGGGGGAGAAACAAAGAAGACCTCTCACTCTGCCATCTTGGTCCCGCCAGCCCGGTATTTTATTATTTTTGATGCTACTGTAAATGGAAAATTTTCTTAATTTCTCTTTCTGATAGTTCATTGTTACTATTTAGAACTGGTTTTTGCATATTGATTTTGTATCCTGAAACTTTACAGAATTCATTTATTAGTTCTAACAGATTTTTGGCGGTGACTTTTCATATATATAAGTTTATGTCATCTTCAACAGAGAAAATTTTACTTCTTTCTTTCTGATTTGTATGCCTTTTATTTATTTTTTTATTGCCTAATTGCTCTGGCTGGGACTTTTAGTACTAAGTTGAATAAAAGTGCCAAGAGTGGGCATCCTTGTCTTGTTTCTTGTTTTGGAGGAAAAGCTTTTAGCTTTTCACCGCTGAGTATGATGTTAACTGTGGGCTTGTCATCTATAGCCTTTATTATGTTGAGGTATGTTCCCTCTATGCCTAGTTTATCAACAGGTTTTGTCATGACTGAGTTCTTTATATATTTTTGATATTAATCTCTTATTCAATATATCATTTGCAAGATTTTTCTCCTATTCTGTAGGTTGTCTTCATTCTTTTATTTGTTAAATGTTGCCAAATACTTTTTCTGCATCTATTAAGATGATCATATAATTTTTATCCTTTATTTTTTAATGTGGTATGTCATATTGATTGATTTGTGTACATTGAACCATTCTTGCATCCTTGGAATAAATCACATTTGATCATGGTTATGATCCTTTTAATGTACTGTTGAATTTGCTTTTTCTAAATTGATACATTTGACATGTAACATTGTATAAGTTTAAGGTGTACAGCATGTTGCTTTGCTACATTTATATATTGTAATATAATTACCAAAGTAGTAATATTTATCACATTAGCTAATTATAGTACAATATTATTGTTTGTATTCATTATACTGTGCATTAGATCTCTGTGGCCTATTTACTATCTGTAACAAGTTTGTACCCTTAAGCATCATCACTCTTATTCCCCTCATCCTCTGGTAACCATCATTTTACTCTCTGTTTTATGCAAGTTTAACTTTTTTAGATTCCACATGTGAGTGATATCATAATACTTGTCTTGTTACGTCTGACTTATCTTGCTTAGTATACTGTGCTCAAGGTTCATCCATGTTGTCACAAATGGGAGGATATCCTCCTTTCTTATGGCTGAATATTATTCTGTTGTGTATATATACCACATCTTTTTAATCCTTTCATCTGTTGATGGGCATTTGTATTGTCTCCATATCTTGGCTATTGCAAATAATGCTGTGATAAACATGGCAATGCATATATTTTTCTGAAATTCTGTTTTTATTTCCTTTGGGTATATATCCAGAAGTGGAATTGCTGGATTGCATGGTAGATCTATTTTTAATTTTTGCGTAATCTCCATATTGTTTTCCATAGTAGTTAGATCAATTTACATTCCCACCAACAATGCAGAAGTGTTCCCTTTTCACCATATCCTCACCAGTGCCTGTTGTCTCTTGTCTTCTTGATAATAGCCATTCTAACAGGTGTGAGTTGATATCTTATTGTGGTTTTCTTTTTGCATTTCCCTGATGACTAATGCCATTGAGCATGTTTTTATGTGTCTGTTGGCAATTTGCTGTCCTCTTTGGAAAAATATCTGTTTAGTTTTTCTGTCTATTTTTTAATTGGATTCTTTGTTTTTTTGTTAAGTTGACTGAGTTCTTTATATATTTTTGATATTAATCTCTTATTCAATATACCGTTTGCAAGATTTTTCTCCTATTCTGTAGGTTGTCTTCATTCTTTTATTTGTTAATTTTATTGTGCAGAATCTTTTGAGTTTTATGTAGTCCCATTTGTTGATTTATGCTTTTGCTGTTTGTGCTTTTGGCATCATGTCCAAAAAATTAATGCCAAGAGCAATATCAATGAGCTTCTTCTCTATGTTTTCTTCTAAAAGTTTTATGATATCAGGTCTAATGTTTAAGTCTTTGATCCATTTTGAGTTAATCGTTATGAGTGGTGTGAGATGGGGGTCCAATTTTATTGTTCTGGATGTGTTTCTCTACTTTTCCCATTACCATTTGTTGAAGAGACTATCCTTTCCCCATTGGGTATTCTTGGCTACCTTGTTGACTATTAGTTAATGGTATATGCTTGGATTAATTCTGTTCCATTGGTCAATGTGTCTATTTTTGTGTCAGTAGAATACCATTTTTATTACTATGGCTTTGTAGCATAGTTTGAAATCTGGAAGTATGATTCCTCTGGCTTCATTCTGTTGTCTCAAGATTACTTTGGCTATTTGGGGTCTTTGTAGTTCCACACAGATTTTAGGATTATTTCTTCTTATTTCTATGGAGAATGCCTTTGGTATTTTGGTGGGGATTGCATTGAATCTGCAGATGACTTTAGGTAGTATGGCCATTTTAACAATATTAATTGTTTCAGTCCATGAGCATGAGATATCTTTCCATTTGTTGTTTCTTTCAGCAAAGTCTTGTAGTTTTCATTGTATAGATCTTTCACTTCCTTGGTTAAATTTATTCCTGTGTTTTATTGTTTTTGATACTATTGTGAATATGATAGTTTTCTTTATTTCTTTTTGAGATGATTTATCATTAGTGAAAAGGAAAGCAATTGATTTCTGTATGTTGATTTTGTATCCTGTCATTTTACTGAAATCATTGATTAAAAGCAACAGTTTTTTGACTGACTCTTTGAGATTTCCTATATACAAGGTCGTATCACTAGCAAATAGCAAAAATTTTACTTCTTCCTTTCTGATTTGGATACCTTTTATTTCTTTGTCTTGCCTAATTCTTCTAGCTAGGACTTCCAGTACAACATTGAATTGAAGTGCTGAGAGTGGGCCTCCTTGTCTCATTCCTGATCTTAGAGGAAACACTTTCCATTTTTCTCCATTGATTATAATGTTAGCTGTGGGTTTGTTGTACACGGCCTTTATTATTTTGAGGTATGTATTTGGTTTGCTAATATTTTGTTGACAATTTTTACCTCTTTGTTCTTCAGGGATTTTAGTCTATAGTTTTTTTTTCTTGTAGAGTCCTTGTCTGGCTCTGGTATCAGGGTAAGACTGGACTTGTAATACGAGTTTGGAAGTGATCCCTTTTATTTTATTTTTTGAAAGAATTTGAGGAGAATTGGTATTAAGTCTTTTAATGTTTTGTAAAATTCACCAGTGAAGCCAGGATTTTTCTTTTGGGATGCTTTTGATGACTTATTTTTAAATACAAGATTTTCCATTTAAGAATGCTGCTTTCCACTGATTTTTGTTGGTTATCCTCTATAAAGTTACCAAGTTTCCTTCTATTCCTAAGAATTTTTTAAATTTTAAATTATGAATTTTTTGGTGAATTTTATCATATGATTTTTAGGCAGCTGTGGGGATGATCACAATTTTCTCCTTTAGTACATTAGTGGGATTGAATTATGCTGTCGGCAATGGGGTTCTTGGTGGTAGGGGGAGCAGGGTAGTATTGCCACTGGAGTGGCAAGGAGAGCCAAGTTTTCAGTGATGGTCCTCATTAAATGACTTTTCTTGTTTTTTATGCCTGGTTCTTTATTCCTCCCATCAGTTCTGTGAGCCACCAGAGAGCCCTCCAATAACTTCCGCTTATACTTAGGTCTTTTTCCCTCTTTTTGGTTACTAAAGGGGATAACTGATTGAGACTATCCCTTCAAACTGAGAATGCGGACTAGATGCACATGAATGATTCCAGTGGGAGGAGAAAACTACAGCCTCTTTCCTCTGAAATCAAAGAAAGAGTTGCTAGATTTGTGTAAACTTGACTGTCCCAGATCCCACTAAATGGATACAGACAAATTGAGTCCTGGATAACTGGGTTCCCTCCCTCATCTGCTCAGATGGTGTGGTTTTGGAAGATACTTAAAACTGCCTGGAAGTCCCTTGTCTGAAAAATGAGGCATGGTGAAGGAAAACCTATTGGCCTGGTTCCCAGGGGAGATTCAACAGGTTCACTGGTCCAGTCACCACCTGAGAGTCCTGGTCCTGGGCTGGCTTTTTGTCCATCTTACCCCAGCTGATCCATCCCGTCACTGTGATCTCAGGCATCAGAAGGAGAGTATAGCTCATTTTGTCTCTAGGTTGCACAGATAATCCACAGGAACTGGGCATGTGAACCTGTGTAGAAACATGGGTAGGCCTGCTTGATGTATAATTTTGAAATATTTAGACATTTTGATATAGGAGCCTCCATTTGTACTCACCCAATACCCTGAAATGTTGAGAGTGGGACTAGAGTTCCGGCAAAGAGACACAGTGCATTGTTATAGGCAGAGGTCTAGCCCCTTTTCTGCAGAGTGTGAATTTGGTATAAGTTGCCAAGTCCTGGAGTCCTGTCTGGAACTTTCATATGGAGCTGGATGCTCAAGCTGGGACCACATTGCTCTGGCATTTCAGATGTCTGTGTTTGCTTAGTCAACCAGAGAGATATTTATTTCTATTCTTATCTCATCAGTTTGAAATTAAGTCTTCATGACTGTGTATATGGATTTCAGGAACTACTTGGTGACTTGAAAAACTCTAGACTATACTTTCAGCACTTTTCTCTAGCATTGTATGATAAAAGAATAACATGATGGAAGTTAAGTGAATAACTTTTCAAACGTTAAATCAAAGCTTCACCCAATCAGGATGACTATGTCCCATTTCATAGTTTAGTCCACCTGGGGATGAGAAAAATACTTTTGGTTGGTTTGCTTGTTTTAAAGAAATCAACCTGATGTGGAAATCATATCAGAACAGAAGGATGAGGGAGTGGGGAAAAAAAGGCCATGAGACTTTAACTAACTTACCCAGGGACTCAATTTTAAAAGCCTTAGGGGCCAGGAGTTAAATGTACAGCAGATTCGGGGCAAGACAACAGATAAACATGGGGATCATCATGATCTGGAGAGTATACGCCTCACCTAAATGCATTAAAAGCGAGTGCATTCTTTAGTAGTTTTTTTTTTTTTCATAGAATTACAACTTATAAACATAAGAGTGTACAACCCAATGGAATTCAAAGTGAACACTTCTGTGTAACTGACATACAGATCAAGAAATAGAATATTGCTAGCATTGCAGAAGCCCACCTCTGCCCCTTCAAGTCACATCCTCCCTGCCCTGTTGCTCCCCTGGCATAGTGTCACCACTATTCTGTTCTTATACCATAGATAAGTTTTCTTGGTTTTGAATTAGAAATAGATAGATAAATAGATGATAAGAGATTCATGTTTGGCTTCTTTCACTCAATTTATATTTTGGGGGTTCATCTATCCTGTATTTAGCTACAATTTATTCATTCTTATATCTATATGATATTCCATGGTATGAATCATGTGTGAAAGTTATTCATTCCATGTGTTGGGCTTTGGGGTTGTTTTCAGTTAGTGCCTGCTGCAAATAGTGCGGCAGTGCTTTATGAACATTCTGGTCCATATGTTTTAGTGCACACATGTATTTATTTATGTTAGGGACATACATAGATGGGGATTTGCTGAGCTGTAAGGTGGATGTTTCTTTTACTTTGGGAAATCTTGCCAATTTTCCATAGTGCTTGTGTCGGTGTACACTCCTCCCAGCAATGCTTGGGCATTCTGGCTGCTCTATACACTCACCAACTCTTGGAACATTTCCTCTTTTTATTTTGACTGTTCTGGTGGGTGGTAAAGCTATTTCATGTTGTTTTACCTTGCATTTCCCTGAAGACTAATGAAGTTGATTTCCTTTACATATATTTATTGGCCATTTGGATATCTTCTTTGGAGAAGAGCCTGTTCAAGCTTTTTCTTTTCTTTTCTTTTTTAGGCTTATATTTCTGTTGAGGTTTCTATCTTTTCCTATTGAGTTATGGGAGTTCTTTTAACACATTTATATTCTGGATAAGACATCTTTTATTGGAGATGTGCATTGCCCATATTATTTCTTACTCTATGGCTTGCCTTTTTATTCTCTTAATAGTGTCTTCTAAGATGAATGGAAGTTATTAATTTTAATCCAAACTATTGATCCATTTTTTTCTTTATAATTAGTGCTTTTTTTATCCTGTGTAAGAAATCTTTGCCTGGGTGTTCTAAAAGCTTTATGTTTTATGTTTTACATTTAGATCTACAATTCATCTGGAACTGATTCCTGTATATGGTGTGAAGTCATGGGAAGGAATTAGTTAGAAGTCGGTCTGTAACTCATTCTCTCTTTCCTCTTAAGGCTTTTTTTTCACCTCAACTAAACCTCTGTTAACAGATTGGTAGGATTTTCTAGCTCCGACTGTTGGGAGATGCTATATGATAAATTCTTATCTAAAAATGCTTAGCAGAACATACCTGATTTGATTAGATTGTTTACTATAGGTAATCCTGTAATTTATGACTATGGGGTGCAGCTGTACTGAACAAAAAGGGATAGTCATGAAGGCCCTCTGGATGTGCAATCAATGAGTTTAGGAACCTGGAGACCCTGAATCTGAGCACCTTCCCTGAGGTGGTTTGTGCTGCACAGAGAGTGCTCTTCTGTTCCTCCAAAACCAAATGTCTCCCAGCACAGAGAATGTGACCTTTAGGATACTGAGTCTGATAGTTTTGGGCCTCCCAAATCATGAGCTGTGTTGGTGGCCATTGTTTCTTTCTTTTATCCTTTGATAATGCTAAGTAAAGCTCAGTGTTGGGAAAGACTCATACCCTATGTGAGTCTGTCTGAAAATTCAGGCCTTTGTACTTAGGGCAGGTAGAGGTCAAATTCACTATTTCCCATGTAGATATACATTTGACTCAGCCAACATGAAGGCCCTGAGGGGAGGGTTCTCTGCATGTTTGGGGAACAGCGAGGACACCCCTGTGGCTGAAGCAGAGAGGGCAAGGAGAAAGTGGTAGGGGATCAAGTAGGGTAGAGTGTCTGTTGGAATGTGTGTCTGGGAACGGATCCCTCAGGTATTACAAGCTGTTATAGGAATTGGCAATTTTTCTGAGCTTACAAGTCACTGCAGGATTCTGAGTTCAGGAGTGGATCACTCTTCTGTCACATTGAGAAGAAACTGCAGAGGATCCAGGGCAAAAGCAGAGTGACCAGTCATAAAGTTCTTGTGATAATCCAGACAAGGCATGATGGCAGCTTGGACTAGGGTGGTGCAATGGAAGAGGTGAGATGTGGTCCAACTAGGATGGGCTTTGAGGTTGGAGAACAAGAAAGGAGTCAAGGATTTGAGCCTGATCATCTAGAATGGACCTTCTATTCAGAAAGGCAGTAATGTGTGTTAGGATCATGGGTATGAGCCAGGCTGCCTAGGGTTGCTTCTTGGTTCTGCTATTTACTTTGTGCAGCCCTTGGCAAGTTACTTCACTATGCCTCAATTTCCTCATTTATAAAATGGTATTAGTGTATTACTTACTTATAGTCTGGTTGCAATCATTTAATTAGTTAATATATGCAAAGTAAGTAGAATATATTATAAACATTGCCAAAATGTTTACATTTATAGTTTACTGAAATGAGGAAGACTTCATGGGATTCTTTTGGAAGGAAAATTACTCATTAATTTTGCGTCCAGTGTTGCTATTTTTTCAAGTGCCTGTCAGTCTTATATATCTGTGAGCCCCTTGAGATGGTCAGGAGGTGACCCACTCTCTGACAAAACTTTGTGCAGCCCCTGGAAGGGAGGAATGCATTGGGGAATGCCTGCTGAGAATGTGAAGCATTGGAGATGCCATGGTAGTCCAGGGGATAACCTGAATGGGGAAACCTTACTTCCCTGTAGTCTCCCTGGTCTCCCAAACATAACGAATGCCGCACAAAACAAGAGAAACACTGTATTTGCCATGGAAATTCATTTCAAGTCACCCCAAATGAAGGTACGATCCTACAAAAAGGGCAAGTAAAAGCAGTTTAAAGAATTGCGTAGCCTCCTTGTTCAGACAGAATGGCCTTTCCTGGGTAGAAATTCTGGAGCTACTGTTGTTGAAGGCTTTTGAGGCTGAGGCTTAGCATTTTGAATGCTGTTGGTCATCTGTTAAGGGGCTTCGGGGATGGGAGGATAGCTGATAAATCATTCTGAGCCTTCTAAATTTGAGCCCTCTAAAGGTAACTATTACCACTATCAACATCACAAGATTTGGAATCAAACAAAATTAATTTTGCTTCCCATCTCCGCTACTTGTTCAGTGTTGGACTATGGGTGGGCTGTGTTTTCTGGGCATGCTTTCTCTTGCCTAAAATGATGAGCATGACAATAATGACTGACTTAACGGGGTTATTGTGAGGATTAAATGATGACGTATGTAAAGGCCTTATCATAGTGTCTGGCATATAGTAAGTGTTAAACAAATATTAATTGCAATTATTGTTATTATTATGTCAATTCTTCTGCTATTATAGTCACTATGAAAGCTGGCCTCTTGAAACCAAAGCCAACAATATATCCTCTCTTTCTGCTAAGCATGGGAGGAAGAGATAAAGGATTGTAAAGCATCTTACGTTTTAGAAATATGAAATAGAAATAGATGTATTTAATTGCCCTTGCTACTTCTGAAAAACTTTGCAAACCACTGCTGGATACTGAGTCAAAGAGAGAAGTCCCTGAGTGTGATGGAGGAGCAGCACCCCAGTAAGGGGCAGAAGATGCCGAGAAAGCATAGCGTTCATGAATCATTGGTGTTGGAAAAGACCTTGATGTTCATCTAGTGCAAACTGCTCATTTCACCATTGAGAAACTGTGATCCAGAGATTAAATATCCCACTTCAGGTCACACAGCAGAGCTAAGAACAGAACCCTGGTTCTGGAACCCTGAGTAAGTTTGGTGGTTATTCTTTTACATCACTGGTTCTCAAATTGTAGCCCCTGGATTAGCAGCATCAGCATCACTTGTGAACTGGTTAGAAATGCAAAGGCTCCAGTTTCACTCTAGACCTGTGGAGTTAGAAACTTTTGGAGTCAGGTGCAGGAATCTGTGTTAAAAGAAACTCCCTCCCAAGTGCTCCTGCAAATGACACATGATCAAATTTGAGAACCGCTGCTCTTCGGGATGTTGGCTTGTTATTTTCTAACCTAATAATGTCTATTTCTGCAAAGCAAGGCAGGGATGTAAGAAAAACATGAATACAAAAAAATGTACAGAAAGAAGAGTAAAACAGGGATCTTTTGATGTTAATCAAGACAGACATATATATGTATATATATAATTTTTTTCTCAGAGGACAAATATATATTTATTTTATCATCTTTAGGTCCATTACTAAAAGAGCTGCTCTCCTCTTGTGATTTATTACAAAGATACAAGGACATTCTCAGTTCCAGCACTGTTGGTTGGATACAGTAATGGACTATTAGCTCTTCCAACCATGTAAACACAAAATACACCAGAGAAGGCAGCAGGGATGTATGTGTGTGTGTGTGAGAGAGAGAGAAACATTGTTTGGCCTAATTTTTTATTTTTCTCTGAAAATATGACAACATGAAAAACTAATGTGAAAGTGCCAAGAAATTTTGTTTCATGGCAAAATCACCACTCTCTGGAATACTTAAATCACGTTACATACAGCTGTCATTTTTTTCTCCCCATAGTATCTGTGGGTGGTGTATGAAAACAGTGAGTTTAATATAATAATGATTTTTTTTTCTTGCTGAGAAAGATTCCCCATGAGCTAACATCTGTTGCCAGTCTTCCTCTCTTTTGTATGTGGTTTGCTGCCACAGCATGGCCCCCGACAAGTGGTGTAGGTCTGCACCCAGGAATCAAACCCAGGCCGTTGAAGTGGAGTGTGCTGAACTTAACCACTAGGCCACAGGGCCAGCCCCAATAATGATTTTTCATGGATTTGTCTGGACAGATCTTTCTCAGTCATTATCAAACACTATAAAAGTAACTGGTGTAGTTTTAGCTACTGAATTTTGATTATTTAGGACAGAACCGTATAATAAAAGCATTGAATGGGCTTCTAACAATCTTAGAACAAAACAGTTGCATAATTTTTGGAAAAGTTTGAGATGAGCTAGTTTAATGTATTGATGAACCCTGAAAACACGTCAACGAGTGAGATTATTGCCTTAGATTCTGACTAAACTTAAGGGGTCGTAGTTTCTATATGAATGTCTTTAAAACTTTGTGTTTGCGGGCAGGCATTTTAGTTTAAATTGGAGTCTTAATCTTAACCAGGGGTTATGGGTATGGATCATTGAATTGTAGGAAGGATTACACACGTCTGGAGCCTCTTGTATGTTCTGAGCACCTTGATAGTCCTTACCTTTGCTCTTGTTCGTGACCATCATCATCATCAGTGTTATCACACTTGGCATTTATTGAACATTAGCAATGTGCCAGGCACTATAATAAGAGTTTTCATGTGCCAATTCATGTAATCCTCACCAGAACTTTAAAGATAAATGCTACCATTGCCCATTTTACAGATGAAGGAATTTAAACAAGAAGTTAAGTAATCTGCCCAGGATTATACAGCTAGTAAGAGAGAGAGTCAGGATAGAAATCCAGGTAGTTTGTTTCCAGAGGCCACTCTCTTGACATTTATATGATGCTGCCTTTACATTTCATTTAATCCTGCTATCAATGTTAAATTATGTGGCTTGCTATTCCCTCTATACAGATGAGGATACTGAGGCTCAGAGAAAGGAAGAAACTTGCTAAGGTCACAGGGCCAACAAGTGGCGAGACTAGTCTGTGTGCCACTTGAACTTCCTACACTGCCTTTCTCAGTGCCTCACACACATTTTCAGGTGTCTTGAGCTTTTTGTGTTTTGACCTTGGTGCCAGTGTGTGACGGCTTTCACATTTGTCCAAGAATCAGACAGGTTTCTGATATTCTGTCCTTTTCAAGTGAAAAAGAGAGTGTACCTGAATACCCAGACTCTAAGAGTTGCTGTTAGTGCTGTCGAGTCCAGCTCCTAGCAAACCCTGTGTACAGCAGAGTGGATGCCTTTTTGCACCATCCTCTCACCTTCCAGTGCTGTGTCAGATAACGCTCTGCTGCTATACATGTTTTCATGGCCAATTTTTTCAGAAGTGGGTGGCCAGGTGTGTCTTCTTAGTCTGTCTATTCTGGAAACTCTGCTGAAAACTGTCCACCATAGGTGACTTTGCTGATATTTGAAATACTGGTGGCATAATTTTCAGCATCATAGCAACATACAGATGACAACTGACAGATGGGTGGTGTGTTTCCCTGAGTGGGAAACAACCCGGGCCATTGCTATGAGAGCGCTGAATCTTAAGACCACCAGGGCTGGCTACTCTGTTAAGAGACAGTGCAAATCTCCTGATTCCATAAAAAATTATTTTGTAGAATGTGTGAATCGTGCTCCAGAGGAAACAGAAGATTGAATTCCAATGTGAATTCCTGTTGTTTATTTGTGTGGTGGCAGGCTGGTCATCATACCAATATCTGCTTGCATTTATGCTGGCTGCCACCAGATACATTTTTGATATTACTTTTTTTTAAGTAATAAATAAGAAGAGTAAGTATTATCATTTAGTAGACATTCATGAATATGTATATGTATTTATGAATGATGTAATGACCTTTCAACCTTTTGAACCTCCATTTCCTAATCCACAGAAAGCTAGATGATCATAACTTGCAGGGGTGCAGTGACGATTAGAGACTGGTCATGTAAAGTGCTTACTCTATAAATTCTCAAGCACTGCTATTAATCCACCATTCTGTCCCCTTAGCTGGATAACTCTGGGAAGATGACATTATTTGCCTTTGCTCCGTAAGTGCAGCTCTGATGCCCACAGGATTGTAAGCTGAGCATTTTACCACGTTTGGTTCAGCATGGATTTGTGTTACCACCTGGAAGAGACAGAGATGGAAAGCAGGGCTTTTTCTTTTATATCCTAAACTCTGAGGATCTGGAGAAGGTTTAGGTTGCTCAGAGAAGGGAGTTTATTACTCAGTTTCTCCAGGGCTCCTGGGATTTTCCCAGGAGCTTGGGAAAAGGAACTCACTTATGTTCAATTTTTCCAAACTTTCATTAACTCCCTACCACTGAACATCCGTCTAAGCCAGTTTTCTCCAAAGTGGAGCGTGCTCTTAGATTTCAGACAAATGTAAGAGGGTCCACTGGGTTGATACATTATATTGGAATCTATTTCTATATATTTTTATTTAACACAAAAAAAGAACTATTATTAACCTGTAATACTGGCACTCTCCCTCGCAGCTGTACGTTGGAAAGTTTGTCACAATCTGTCATTCTATTTGCTTTTGGCACATAGTGATTTATGGCAGTTTGCTTGGAAACCAATCAAATGGATCTTGAGACTTTGGCTAATGATAACAATACACATATATAATTTGTCAATAAATAAGTCAATATCCCAACTCTCCTATTTATTTCTTTCCTCCGTCAGATTAATGCCTCTAATTTTCCCAATCTTGTTTCCCTAATTCTTCACACTGTAGCCAGATTCATGGTTCTCAAACGTAAATCAAATCACATCAGTCCTCTTCGCCCTTGCCCTGGCTTAAAACACTTCAGTTGTACTTAGGACTAAATACCAAATCTTCACTCTGACCTGTGAGGTCCTATGATCTGACTCTTGCCTACCCCTTCAACCTCGTTATATACCAAACTTCCTTCCTGCTCCCTACTCTGTGGTCACCCTGGCTTCCTCTCCATTCCTTCTCAAGTCAAGCTGTTCTCTGCCTCAGGATAGTTGCACCAGCTATTTTGTCTTCTAGGAATAGCTTTCATCTCTTTATTCCCTTAGAGTTTATATATATATACTTCCTTTATAATTTATATTAATAAATACGTACATATATTTGAAAAATATAAAGTATTGTACCTCTTTTGTATTCACGTTTCATTTTATTTTATGTTCTTATAGTCAGTGCTAAGTGTAGCAACTCTCTTTCACTTTAGAGGTTACAGCTTATACTACCAAGACCACTGCATCCCTAGTAAGTTTACTGAGTCATGCTGCTGACTTTTATGGGTTTTGCCATTCTCATTCTTACACCAAAGTAACTAGGCTACTTCTTATTTCCTGTTGCTATGCCTATAATTTAATTAACGTGCTTGATCAGATGATCAGTCTCTGTCAACTCTCTAGTGGCAGAGGAGGAGAGTTGCCATAGCCAATGGTTCTGGTTAGCCAATAAGAACGTACTGCTGTCTCTAGTAGATGAAGGCAAACTGCTTTTAATTGTACTGAGTAATTGGGATCAAAAATGTGTATGCCAAGTCAATATCTGCATACCAGGTGCCAGGGGTTTTCTTGGTTTCCTTAGTAAACAAACTACATTTATAATCATAGCTTGGCTAAATATATAACTCATAGTCAATCTAGAAGTAAAATTTGTTTTCACCATTCTTGCATCTTTAATGCCTTTTGAGGTAATACTAAACTCTGCTTTTCTTCTCAGAAATGCAGTGTTACTTTTGGTTTACCATTTTGCCCAGGGGTGGAGCAGGTGGTTCCAGGGGCTTTCACTTGGCCATAGGACCATACTAGTCCTTGCTCCATAGGGGAGGGGATAAATGTGGGAGTTATGCCAGTTCCAAGTCTATTTGTTCCAATTATACATGCAGAAACTAGGGACATAAGCACAGGGTGGATCTGTGAGCCCACAGGCATATTGTGAGACAAATTTAGATCAAGACTCTATTTGTCAAGTGTTTTTCCATAAGCCCCACTCTAACCATTCAAGTACAAGTGGCATTTGTGTCCCCTGGGACTAGCGTCAGTTGGGAGCTAATACCTAATAATCCCCTGAAGATCTGAGCATCTCTCCTTCACACAATCACCCTTTTGAAGGGCTGCAGGTTTTTCTGGGAAAGAATTGGCAATATTTACAATATGTGCTTGAGGCCATGTTTTCAGGTCCATCCCTAATGGTTCCCTGACTATCTTCTCACTCAAGGGGTTCAGAATGTGTGAACTGGCTTAGGTATCTAGAATCTAGGTGTGGATTCATACCAGCACCTTGCCTGGTATTTTTTTTCGGTCATCAGACATAGTGATTTCTGGATTATATTAATCAAGGAATATCCTAGTAGGCCACCCAGCTATTTCATTAATAGGGAACCAGTAACAAACCGCTATGGATTTCCAAGTGTCAGTATACTCTGATTGCTACTGCATCTCTGTGGTGCATTATGTTAATTGGGGCAGCTTTGTCTCTGATAGTTAAGCCTCACGACTGGGTCCCTGCTACCCTGAGATATCATCATTCCCATTGAAATCAAAGCATCCAAGTCAATGGCAGAGTCTCGCATCAACATCTGCAGGCTATATAGGGCAGCCATACAGAGAGGTTCAGGGATTTTGGGGCCCCTCACCCATGTGTTTCTTTTTGCCTTGCTGTGGAGTAAGGTTTGGATGTAGCTATGAGTCTTGCACATGAGAGGTCTACTCCCACATTTCCATCTATTTAAGATTCCAGTTGCCTGTAATTACAATATGCCAGTGAAGTTCCCATACCTCAGCTCAATTAATCAACCTGTTAGAACCACTTCCTACCATGTGAGCTAACACAATAAATCCCAAATAGTGTACTCTTTCATCTAATACCTTTAGAATATATTTCATAATGATTTTTATATTTATATAAGAATATGTGTTATAGGAAATTTAGATATGATATTAATATAATATAATAATAATATATAGTATAATATATATTTGTATAATATATAAAAATATATATGTATTTAATTATATACAATATCTACTGATATAAATTATCAAGACCTTCCACTTCCTGGAGGAGTGATTAGATACCCAGAGATTAGCCCTAGAATAAAACTATTAACAACCCTAGAGCAAAGAGACAAGTGGAATTGTGATAGCTGAAGCCATGGAAGAAGGACCATCTAGAGACAGCTGTAGTTGTGAAAGAGTCTGGATACTTCCAGAGTACAGGATCAGGGAATAAATACCCCGATCTCTCTCTCCTCTGTTTTCTGACCTTTGGTTGATGTCATTCACTGGGTGAAACCAACTGGAAACAAGCCAGCAAAGGAGCCCCAGTGATGTCCTCTGTGTCGGTTAGCCTCCCAGGCACAGAGCAAGATAGAAAAGATTGGAGAATGTTCTAGAAACATGCAAATAGTATGCAAATTGAGAATAGCTAACAGATTATTTTTAAAAAAACCCAAATTCAATATAAAACATCCTGAGTTTAAGTTTTAGAGGCTCATAAATTATAATTCTCATTAGCAGAACATGAAACTTTTTTTGGAATTTGTCAAAGACTTATAAAGGTGCTGTCTGACCAAGGAAAACTTTTATTGCTTCATGGCCATAATTGAAGGTAGGAAAAGTTATTCACAGCTGTAAAATTTCCAGTTTGCCCCCAAATATATTGAGAAAACATTAATCTAAGCATTTTCATCCATTTC
Source organism: Equus quagga (assembly GCF_021613505.1). Taxonomy (NCBI): domain Eukaryota; kingdom Metazoa; phylum Chordata; class Mammalia; order Perissodactyla; family Equidae; genus Equus; species Equus quagga. Next base: position 50,685,128 of record NC_060271.1, read on the forward strand.
TGTTTCTGACATGCACACTGAGATGAGGGGGTAGGGTGGTGCGGAGGTAAAGAGAACTGCATCAAGGGAATTTCCATCTCCATGCTTTAATTCTTTCTTTTCTGCCTCTTTACATCCATGCCTGCTGGAAATCATATTCCTGGAAGTGTCTAGTTTTCATCCTTAATCAAATTGTGATTAAGAAGGATTTGCTTGTTAATGGTAATTGACAGTTTAAATTTATTTGAGTACTGTAATGTTCATAAACGCTACCAGCCCAAGGAACTTCTAAGTGATGCTATTAAAAGCATTGCAGACATCCTCCCTTACCTACCTTGTAACCCCAGGTGGGCTGCTGCTAATACCTCATCTATACAAGACCTCGATTCTACGGCTCTTTGGAGCTTACACCACCACAGACATGAAAAATGTGCTGTTATAACAAGAGATGGGCTTAGATACAGTGAGTATTTTTTAAACCTTAGTAGAAGATGCTGACACTCAATAAACCAAGGTGTAGATTGAGATAGAAATTTATGTAGACTGCATTGTGAATATTTTTCTTATATAAACATTACATGTTACTTTAGGAATTTGGGGAAAAATATAGAAACATATAGGAGAACTAAAAAATCACCCATATTTCTACTGTGGGATGTCTACTGTTAACATTTTTGTGTGTATAAGTTTAGTTTTCTTATCAATGTACCTATATCTACATTTCTATCTATATCCATAGTGCTATCAAACCTATCTTATTTATACTCATACATATATTTGATATAAAATTGATATCAAACAATTTACAAATCTTTTTTATGTAATATTTTGTCTCTATATATTTTAAATAATTTAAAATGTGATTTAAAATGATTTCATGGTATTTCATCTTTTTAATTAGTTATACTAAGCAATTCTCTAGTTTTAAAAATTGTAAACAACATGGTAACAAGCCCTTTAATTTTATAATGTAATTCTATGTATTTAGAATAAACACTTTGAAGCGTAATTACTGAGTTAAAAGGATTACATGGATTATTAATTTTTTAAATCGTATTTTTACATGTAAAAGAAATGTCATCGGTTGTTTTGTCTGGATTCATCACAGACACTTTTGTATGCACTAGGAATGCAATGTGTCAGAAGGTTTGAAAACCTGACAGATTAGTCTAGGCAGAACATTTTCTTTTTCTGACAGAATGGTTGGCTTCCCAGGCCTCTCTCTGCTTCATTGAACGGGAGGGCCTGTTATGTTTGACTTCATCTATTTTGAAGTTTGAAATGGTCACAGCCTATAAGGCAGAGTGACAAAAGGCCATCAATCAACGCAAATTGGTGCTCATCCCATGGATCTGGTCTTGGGTTGGTGAGATTCTCAAAATGTAAATCTGTCTTTCATACTGAGGTGGCCAGTCCAGAAGCAGCAGGTTGTGATGCAAAATGGAGACTCTGACATTAAGTGCATTTTTTAAAACCTGAAATACACGTATGTAAATTGAATTTTCAGAGTATTCTGTTTCCTCCTATCAACGCTGTTCAGTAGTTCAACAGCAATGCTGTTCATTAGCGGGTCAATATCATTTTTGAAAGTATTGATTTTCAAAGGCCATAGAACAATCCCCTTGTGCCTACTGGTAGGGAGAAATGAAAGAGCTCAGTTATTAATTTTGTTGTTCTTTTTAAAACTATTACCTTTGAGCACCTGAAGATTGGCCTGGAGAATCAGCATTAAAATCAATGCCAGAAAGAGTCCCCAGCTGGGCCTTAAGTTAGGCAATATTAGAAGAATCTTCAACAGCTCTTGTCTTGAATGAGTATGAAGGAAAAAATGACATTTGCCCATTTTGTCTGGGTAAAAGGGTACAAGAGAAGGGATGCATGATCATATAAGTTCATTATTGAGTTTTCCTAGATGCTTCCTCCAAGCTATCTGAGAGAAGAGATTGTAGCATGACTGACTTACCTTAGGGTGAAGATGGAGTATGTTTAAAATGTGTTCAAGAGTAAAATCTATTCAGAGCCAGCCTTAATTGCCTAGTGGTTAAAGTTTTGTGCTCATCACTTCAGTGGCCTGGGTTCACTTCCTGGTCACGGAACCACACCACCCATCTGTCAGTTGCCATGCTGTGGCTTACCACTAGCATATACAACTATGTACTGGGGCTTTGGGGAGGAAAAAAAAGGGGAAGATTGGCAATAGATGTTAGCCCAGGGTGAATCTTTCCCTGTAAAAAAAAAAAAAAAGAAAATAATAAAATTGATTCAGAGACCTCGCTCAGAGGCATTTAAAATGTCTTTAGGCACAAAGTCAGGCTCTGAGCACTGTAATGCCCCAAAGGAGGATCTGTGAGGACAGGAAATGTTCCAGTAATAAACTGCCTCTTACAGGAGATGCTCTGGTACTACCATCTTCCCCCTTCCCCTCAGCAGGGCATTCAGCCTGCTGAGATGGCTGAGTTGTGGACTGGCTGTGCTTTCTGAGCTTTCCCTATCTACATAAAGAGAGAGGAAAAGAAGCCAGTTGCATACATGGAGCCTCAGAAGTTGAAACGCAGCAGTTCTTACAATGAACTTACTCTGGGCTCACTACGTTTTTGTTTAATTGTAAATATGAACATGAGAGAAATTACTTCCAGAGCTATTATTATTTTCTCTCAGTAGATGGCACTGTTTTGAATAAATAGATTTTGGTTGAGGTAGCTTGAAAAAGTGGAATAGAATAAGGCTTCTTTGAATGAAGAGGATTTTGTTGTCATAAATTACAAAGCTTTGTTACCAAAGATAGAAATAGTAAAGCAGTGAGAGAATGTTTACTAGGTCTTAGATGTAGAAATATAATGCAAACCACATATGTACTTTTAAAGTTTCTAGTAGCAACACTGAAAAAAGTAAAATAAAAAGTGAAATTAATTTTAACAAAATATTTTATTTAACCGATATATGTCAAAATGTCAACATGTGATAAATATAAAAATCATTCATGAGATATTTTGCATTCAAATGAGCAATATTTCAATACCTCAATAATGTGCAAATAATGGCTGATTTTTCCCCTTCTCTTTTTCTTCCAGAAAGAGGGGTGATTTTCCAGAATAATTGGCCTGAACAGATGTTTCCTCACTTTGTTTAGGGTAAATGGTAATATTGAATTTGATCCTTGCCAAAGAAGAGTCTTTGTCCGTGCAAAAGGTATATATATAAATATATAGTATATATATACAATACCACTTTTTCCTCCTCCCTAGAAGACTGCCATGCCAGCATCTAGGTATACCTGTTAGAAAGTACTCTGCCATCTGCTGAACAAACGTCTATCGAATTTCTACTATGTACCAGTCACTGTTCTAACAGATAAAATTTATCCTTCTATTTCTAAAAAGACCAGCATTAGGTAAAATGTTTGAATAGACACAGTGTGACTTGTACCTTTTTTCAACCATTGCTCTCCATTCAGTTCATCATATTAACATTTACTGAGTTCCTAACTTCCTCCAAGAAATTTGCCAGGTGCTGAGGGTGCACAAATGAATACAGTTGCTACCCAGAAGATCACAGTCCAGTGGGGGAGGGGACAAGGAAGCAGACAATTACACAGGATGGCATTCATGTTATGATTAAAACATGCTCAGGGTCAAACCTACAGCCAATATCTTACTTGGTGGTGAAAAACTGAAAGCCATTCCTCTGAGAACAGGAACAGGATAAGGATGCCCATTCTTGCCACTCTTTTTCAACATAGTATTGAGAATTTTAGCAAGAGCAATTAGGCAAGAAAAAGAAATAAAAGGGATCCAAATAGGAAAGGAAGAAGTAGAACTGTCACTATTTGCAGATGACATGATTCTATATATGGAAAACCCTAAAGAATTCACCAGAAAACTGTTAGAAACAATCAATGAATACAGTGATGTTGCAAGGTACAAAATCAACATACGAAAATTAGTTGCATTTCTATACACTAACAATGAACTAGCAGAAAGAGAAATAAAAAATACAATCTTATTTGCAATTGCAACAAAAAGGGTAAAATAACTAGAAATAAATTTAACCAAGGCTATGAAAGACCTACGCACTGAAAACAATGACATTATTGAAGGAAATTGAAGAAGACATAAAGAAATGGAAAGATTCCATGCTTATGGATTGAAAGAATACACATAGATAAAATGTCCATATTACCTAAAGCAATCTACAGAGTCAATGAAATCCCAATAAAAATTCCAATGATGTTCTCACAGAAATAGAACAAAGAATCCTAAAATTTATGTGGAACAACGAAAGACCCCAAATAGCCAAAGCAATCCTGAGAAAAAAGAACAAAGCTGGAGGTATCAACACTCCCTTATTTCAAAATATACTACAGAGCTATAGTAATCAAAACAGCATGGTACTGGCACAAAAACAGGGACACAGATCAGTGGAACAGAACTGAAAGCCCAGATATAAAACCACACATCTATGGACAGCTAATCTTCAACAAAGGAGCCCTGAACGTACAATGGAGAAAGGAAAGTCTCTTCAATAAATAGTATTGGGAAAACTGGATAGCCACATGCAAAAGAATGAAAGTAGACCATTATCTTACTCCATACACAAAAATTAACTCAAAATGGATTAAAGACTTGAATATAGGGCCTGAAACCATAAAACTCCTAGAAGAAAATATAGTCAGTACACTCTTTGACATCAATCTTAGCAATATCTTTTCAAATACCACGTCTACTCAGGCAAGGAAACAAAAGAAAAAATAAACAAATGGGACTACATCAGACTAAAAAGCTTCTACAAGGCAAAGGAAACTATCAACAAAATGAAAAGACAACCCACAAAGTGAGAGAGAATATTTGCAAATTACATATCTGACAAGGGGTTAATTTCCAAAATATATACAGAACTCATACAACTCAACAACAAAAAAATGAACAACCCAATCAAAAAATAGGCAGAAGATATGAACAGACATTATTCCAGAGAAAATATACAGAAGGCCAATAGGCACATGGAAAGATATTCAACATCACCAATTATTAGGGAAATGCAAATCAAAACTACATTGAGGTATCACCTCACATCCGTCAGAATGGCTATAATTAACAAGACAAGAAATAACAAGTGTTGGAGAGGATGTGAAGAAAAGGGAACCCTCTTACACTGTTGGTGGGAATGCAAACTGGTGCAGCCACTATGGAAAACAGTATAGAGATTTCCCCAAAAATTAAAAATAGAAATACCATATGATCCAGCTATTCTACTACTGGGTATTTATCCAAAGAACATGAAATCAGTAATTAAAAAAGATATATGCACAGCTATGTTCATCAAAGCATTATTCACAATAGCCAAGATGTGGAAGAAACCCAAGTGCCCATCAATGGATGAATGGATAAAGAAGATGTGGTATATATACACAATGGAATACTACTCAGCCATAAAAAGACAAAATTGTGCCATTTATGACACCATGCATGGACCTTGAGGGTATTATGCTGAGCTAAATAAGTCAGACAAAGAAAGACAAATACCATATGATTTCACTCATATGTGAAAGATAAACAAACAAACAGCTAGATAAGGAGATCAGATTAGTGGTTATCAGAGAAGAAGGGGTTAGGCATGGGCAAAAAGGGTAAAGGGGTACATATGTATGGTGACACATAAAACCTAGACTCTTGGTGGTGAACATGATGCAGTCTATACAGAAACTGAAATGTAGTGATGGACACCTTAAATTTATACAATGTTGTAAGCCAATATGACCCCAATAATGTAATTTAAAAAAGACATGCTCAGGGTGTTATGAGAGTTAAGAACAGGAGCCCAGATGCAAATTGGTGATGCTTGTGGTGGAGGAGAGGAAGTGGGTGAAGTCTCTTAAAGGATTTGGTGTCTGAGCTGAGTCATAAAAGGATGAGTAGGACTAGAATTGGAAGACAGCATCTTCAGTGGGGTGAGGATGCGTCAGGCAAGGGAGCAGCATATGGTTTGCTCAGAGGCATAAGAGAATGTCATGTGGTTGGAGAAGTACAAGTAGATGAGGTTTTCTGGTGTGTAGGGCTGAGGGTAGTGTACAGAGTGGCAAGAGATGAACAATTCTTGGTTCATCAAAGTGTCTAAATCAACCTCCCTCATGTTACAGATGAGGAAACTAAAGTCTGGAGAGGGTAAGCAGATGCCAATCACGTGTCTTATCTTGGTCCCTCAAGTGACAGCTAAATATTCCAGATATAGATCTAAGGCTGCTGACAGGGATATAGTTATTCATTTACCATTTATTTTAATGAGAATATAATCCCAATGGCTCTGATATAAGTCTGCCCTTAATGAGTTGAGAGTCTTGGACATGACATAGGACATGTCTGAGGCAAATACAAAGGAAGAAGAGGCTGAAGCAGAATTCCTAATTCTAGGGGTGCATGTAGCATGGACAGAGCTGAGAGAAGGCAGTGAATATTACTGGGCCTGTCAGCTCAGAAGAGGTCCAGAGCCCAGTTATGCTATGTACTGATATGAAACTGGTGTATAGATATTTACACAGCCTGCACTGACTGAAGGATGGAAAAAACTGTTTTCAGTGAGGCCCTAATCCACTTGCTATCCATGGCCCTGCCCACAGAAGGAAGCATAAAGTGACTGTCAAGTGCTGGGAGAACTATGGTGAAGCGTTCAGGAGGAATGTAGCACATTTAGCAGAACAGCAAAGTTGTCTGGCTTCTGACCTAGGCACCGTGCAATGTCAGGTCCCAGCCCACAGTATAGCCAGAGTAGGGAGAAGAGCACAAGTATTTAGTGACCTTGGATGCCTAGGAAGGAATTAAAAAAAATTTTAGTATTTGTATTTAATGTTTATACTTAAGGTCTTTGGTGACCACTTCTTACATATTTCTTTCAGAGCTCATTTTTCTTTAAAGATCTAAGAATAATTGTATTATTTGTAATCAAATGACTATTTCTATTTGGCGTATAAAGTCAGACTTTTCTGTACATTTTTATCTTTTTATGTGACTTTTAATAAAACTGGTGTCCTGAACTTCTTGGTGTCTCTTGAATTCACTGCTTCTCCCTTGTTCTCTTTAATTCCAGAGCAGAGGGAAAAAGATTAACAAACACATATCTCTGCTGCCCTTTCCAATAAAAAAAAACCCTTTTTCCTAAAACTCTAAAAGCCAGAAACTGAGTATGATTTTTCTTGTGGTGTGGGTTGCACATTTAATCTACCAGGCTGTTGAATTATTGATGCTACATTTCTTTTTTCTTAATTTTGTAACACTTCCTGTAAACTCAACTTCACTGTGGGCTTTCATCCTGATTTCATGCTTTATTTTAGCCCATGACAACCATTAATAATTTAGTGTCCAAAGTTACATGTTATCGATCTTTGGAGATTTTCAAGGCAACATTGATTGAAATGAAATTCTCTCTGCATTCCTGGATGTTTATTATGGAAAGATATAGCCGCACTGTTTGTCTAACGTGTAAGCACATGACCGTATATCAGCACGCACATATGTTAAGGTAGAGATGCAGAGAGGTTGTTTTTACTTATTTGGTTTAGTGCATTTATTATGATAAAGATGGCCAAAGGGATTAGCAAGAAGGCTGCTTGGGAGACTTCCACCTCAGTTGTAACGGGGCCAAGATATATGCCCTCTGTAATCTAAAAGAAATTTGTTTAAGAGAATTATGTGCATGATCATCTCAAGAGGTGGGTATGGCTGACAGAAATAATTGAACATTTGTGTCTTTTCCTACAGCTAGAGTGGATGATGGGTAATGATATGAGGAATTGGGAGTATTTTCTTTCACTTCGGTAGGCCACGGGAAAGATATTTTTCTTTTACTTTGAAAGGGAATTAAAGTTTCTACTCAACCTCAGTCTGACAATGCTGCAAGAGCCGAGCTTAAATTATTAAAATTTTCTGTGTTAAATTTATAGATGCCAAGGAGCCACCACTAATTCCTTTCTTCTCTTTAACATTTACTCAAGTGGCTGCTATGTACTTCTAAAAATCACAAGTGTCTGTGATTGTATTGTAAGTGCAGTTCTGCCACTGGAATGTTCTAACGCCAGAAAGCTAAGCTTAGAGAGTTACAGCAGCTTGTTTTCTGTGAGAGAGCCTGCTGGGTGTACTCATGAAGGAATTCAGCCTGGTTAGAACTGAGTGCACTGCAAAAATAATTTTCACCTTTCTGCCTGCTAAATTATCAGCAAGTACAAGGCTCAAAGCAGGGAAGGAAATGCCTTTTTATTCATTGTTCCTATTAGTTGGCAATAATATACACGTGTTTGCATAGATTTCAGCCAGTAAAGGCTCCCTGTGTTGAGAAATCATAAGCATTTTGTTGAAGTCTTTACAGAAGTGAGGAGACATCATTAGGGAGCATCATCAGGGTAAGCACATGTGCCTCTATTTACCATCCTGTTCCTGGACCATTGTACAACGCCGAGCACGGACTGGGTGTGCTCAGAATATATTATATCGTTTGTCTAGTGCATAAGCAAGTTAAAGACACTTAAACCTACATGCCATGACTTGAATTACATTGGTAACATCTCACACTAGATCCACCTTTGCAATACAAATATTTCCTCCAGGCTGAGTCTCAGGGCCTTTCACTACATAGCCAATTTCTTACACTTTTTATATCTCCTTTACTTATAAACTGTGAACTTTTATTTGTGCTTCCTGAATTTTCTGAAACTTGAAGGAAGTCTGCCTCTCATTGCCTGCTTTCTGTGTGTCTTTTGCTTCCTCCTGTCTCACACGCCTCTTTCGTCTGAAGTGGTTATGCCACTTTGTGTCCTAGGTCCTCCTCGACCCTTCTCCACCTCAATTTCTAGCTCTTCCTTCCTTTCTAGAATGATGCAGACTCAGACTTTATTTGGCCCTAGGAGCTCCACCATTAACTTTACGCTTCTGCATTTTAAAGTCCTGTTAGTCTTACAAGAATTGTGCCTTGAGATGTTAGAAGTGGAAGATGTATTTGAGATGCTCCTGTTAAATCTGTTCCCTATTCAAATGACTAAAGTCTTTTTCTGTCTGACTTCTTTAACTTAGCATAATGCCCTCAAGTTTCATCAACTATGTTGAAAATTGCAGAATTTCCTTCTTTTTTTGGCTAAATAATATTCCATTGTATATATACGCCATATATTGATTATCTATTCATTTGTCGACACTTTGGTTGTTTCCATGACTAGGATATTGTGAACTATGGTGCAGTGAACATGGGGGTGCAGATATCTTTTTGAGAGAGTGTTTTCATTGTCTTTGGATATAAAGTGGAATTGCTAGATTATATGGTAGTTCTATTTTTAATTTCTTGAGGAACTTCCATACTGTTTGCCATAGTGGCTTTAGCAATTTTCATATCTGCCAACAGTGTACAAAGTTTCCCATTTCACAGAATCCTCACTGGCACTTGATATCTCTTGTCTTTTTGAGAATGGCCATTCTAATGGGTATGAGGTAATACCTCATTGTGGTTTCAATGTACATTTCCCTGACGATTAGTGATGTTGAGCACCTTTTCATGTATCCATTGGCCATTTGTATATTTTCTTGGGAAAAATGTCTATTGAGGTCTTTGGCTCATTTTCTAATTGGATTATTTGTTTTTTTTGCTATTGAGTTGTAGGAGTTCCTTGTATGTGTTGAATATTAACCACTTATCAGATATATAGTTTTCAAAGTTTTCTCCCATTCTATAGGTTCACTTTCCGTTTTGTTGATTCTTTCTTTTGTTAGGCAGAAGCTTTGTAGTTAGATGTAGTCCCATTTGTTGATTATTGCTTTTGTTGCTTATGCTTTATATATTATATCTCAAAGCTCATCGCCAAGATCAGTGTCAAGGAACTTATTCCCTATGTTTTCTTCTTGGAGTTTTATAGTTTCAGGTCTTACATTTAAATCTTTAAACTATTTTGAGTTAATTTTTATGAGTGATGTAAAATAGGGATCCAGTTTCATTCTTTTGCATGTGAATATCCATTTCCCCAACACCATTTATCAAAAGAGCTATCCTTTCCCTGTTGAGTATTCTTGGGCCTTTTGTCAAATATTAGTTATCATATAAGTGTGGGTTTATTTATTGTCTCGATTCTGATCCATTGGTCTATGTGTCTGTTTTTATGCTAGTGCCATACTGTTTTATAATATAGTTTGAAATCAGGAAATGTAATGCCTCTAGCTTTATTCTTCTTTCTCAAGATTGCTTTGACTATTTGGGGTCTTTGTGGTTTTTTACAAATTTTAGGATTGTATGTTCTATTTCCATGTAAAATGCCATTGGGATTTTGTTAGGGATTGCACTGAATCTAAGATGGCTTTTTGAAGTGTGCATATTCTAACAATATTAAATCTTCTGATCCGTGAACATGGGATATTTTTCCATTTATTTGTATGTTCTTCAAGTTTTTCATCAGTCTTCTAATTTTCACTGTAGAGATCTTTTACTTCCTTAGTTAATTTAATCCTAAGTATTTTATTCTTTTTGATATTATTGTAAATGGGATTGTTATCTTTATTATTTTTCAGATATTTCATTGTTGGTATATAGAAATGCAACTGACTTTTGTATTTTGATTTTGTATCCTGTAACTTTACTGGATTTGTTGATTAATTGTAACAATTTTGGGGGGAGAAGTGTGAGGAAGATTGGCCCTGACCCAACATCTGTTGCCAATCTTGCTACTTTTTCCTGAGGAAGATTGTCCCTGAGCTAACATCTGTACCAATCTTCCTCCACTTTGCATGTGGGACGCTACCACAGCATGGCCTGATGAGCCGTGTGCAGGTCTGTGCTGTGATCCAAACCCGTGAACACGAGGCCACCAAAGCAGTGTGCATGAACTTAACCACTATGCCACTGGGCTGGCCCCCTAACAGTTTTTTTTTAAATGGAGTCTTTAGGGTGTTCTTTGTATAAGATCGTGTTATCTGCTAACAGAGACTATTTTACTTCTTCCTTTGTGATTTGCATGCTTTTTACTACTTTTTCTCACCTTATTGCTTTGGCTAAGGCTTTCAGCACTATGTTGAATAGGAGTGGTGAAAGTGGGCACCCTGTTATGTTCCTGATCTTATAGAGAAAGCTTCTAACTTTTCACCACGGAGTCTGATGTTAGCTGTGGGCTTGTCATTAATGGCCTTTATTATGTTGAGATATGTTCCTTCCATACCCAATTTGTTGAGAGTTGTATGAAAAGATGTTGAATTTCGTCAAATGCTTTTTCTGCATCTATTGGTATTATCATATGATTGTTATCTTTCTTTCTGTTAATGTGATTTGTTGCATTTATTGATTTGCATATGTTGAACCATCCTTGAATCCCAGGGATGAATTCCACTTGATCCTAGTGTATGATCTTTTAAAGTGCTGTTGAATTTAGTTTATTAATATTTTGTTGAGAATATTTGCACTTATATCCATCAGGGATATTGGCTTGTAGTTTTTTTTTCTCATAGTGTCCTTATTTTATCAGAATAATGATGGCTTTGTGAAATGAGTTTAGGAGGGTTTCCTTTTCTTCAGTTTTCTGGAAGTGTTTGAGAAGGATTGACTTTCATTCTTCTTTACATGCTTAGAACACATAAATAGTAGACTTTGCCAGTGAAACCATCTAATTCTTGGCTTTTCTTTTTTGGGAGGTTTTTGATACTGATTTAATCTCCTTAATCATTACTGGTCTGTTCATATTTTCTGTTTCTTCATGATTCAATCTTGGTAGGTTGTATCTTTCTAGGAGTTTATTTATTTTTTATAGACTATCCAATATGAATATAATTTTGCATATTAATCTTTTACGATCTTTTGTATTTCTGTGGTATCAGTTGTAATGTCTCCTCTTTCATTTATAATTTTATTTATTTGTGTCCTCTCTCTTTTGTTCTTAGTTAGTCTATCTAAAGGGTTGTCAATTTTGTTTATCTTTTTAAAGAACCAACGCTTACTTTTGTTAATCTTTTCTATTGTTTTCCTAGTCTCTATTTTATGTATTTTACTCTTTATTTTATCCTTCCTTCTGCTAATTTTTGGCTTAATTTGTTCTTCTTTTTCTAGTTCCTTGAAGTGCAAAGCTGAGTTATCTTTTTGAGATCTTTCTTTTTTCTTGATGTATGCGTTTACAGATATAAATTTTCCTCTAAGTACTGCTTTTGCTGCATCTTATAAGTTTTGGTATGATGTATTCCAGTTTTCATTTGTTTCAGAGTATTTTTATATTTCCTTTTTGATCCATTGGTAGTTCAGGAGTGCATTAATTCCCTTGTCTTGGTAAATTTTCCAGCTTTCCTCCTATTATTAATTTCTAGTTTCAGACCAATGTGGTCAGAAAATGTGCTTGATATAATTTCTACCTTGAATTTCTTGAGACTGGTTTTGTGGTCTACCATATGATCTATCTGAGCAAATAATCTGTGTGCATTTGGGGAGAATGTGTATTCTGCTGCTGTTGGATATAGTATTTTGTATATGTCGGTTAGGTCCCTTTGGTATATAGTATTGTCCAAATCCACTGTTTCCTTATTGATTCTCTGTCTGGATGGTCTATCCATTTTTGAGAATGAAGTATTAAAGTTCCCAACTATTATTGTATTGCCGTTTATTTCTACTTTTAGTTCTGTTATTATTTCCTTTATATATTTAGGTGTTCCAGTGTTGGATGCATAAATATTTACAATTATTCTATCTTCTTGATTAATTGATTACTTATTATTGCATAGTGACCTCTTTTTCTCTTGTGACCATTTTTAGCTTAAAGTCTATTTTGTCTTTTTTGTCTTAAATACTTCAGGTAGTACTTCCTAAGAAAAGGATATTGTCTTATTTAAAAACAATACAATTATCAACCTCAGTAAATTTTACATTGATTTCTTTTATCTAATCTACCTCTTATACTCCAATTTTGTCAATTTTTCCAGTCACGTTAATTATAGCATTTTCTTCCCTTGCAGTACAGGTTTCAGTCTGGAATTGGGTATTGCATCTAGTTACTTCTCTTTGGCCTTCTCTAATTTGGAAAATTTCTATAACCTTTCTTTTCCTTTTAAAACATTGAGATTTCTGAAGAATCCCAAACCACCCTTTCTTTTTTTTTTTTCTTTTTATAGTACTGTTCTCACTTTGGGTTCGTCTGATGTTTCCTTGGGATTAGATACAGGTTTTACAGTTTTGTTATGAATACTCTATAGTTTGTTGTGTCCTTCTGAGAGTTTAACATCTGGAATCACACTATATCTATATGTTCATTATCAATTGATATTAATTTTGATTCATTGGTGTGATGGTCAGTGTTATACATCAATTTGACTAGGGTATGGTCTTCAGTTATCCAATCAAACACTAATCTAGGTGTTACTCTGAAGGTGTTTTGTAGATGTGATTAATTTCTATAAGTAAGGGAGATTATCCCAGATAATCTGGGTAGGTTTAATTTAATTAGTTAAAAGGACTTAAAAGCAGAGCTTTGGCTTCCCTGAAGGAGAAGAAATTCTTCCTGTGGAGAGCAGCTTCAGTTTATGCCCAAGACTTCTAGCCTACCCTTCTTGATGATCTGTCCTATGAATATTTGGGCATACCTAGTAAATCTCCCTAATTGTGTAAGCCAACTTCTTGCAATAAATCTCTTTATATGTCTCCTAGGGGTTTTGTTTCTCTGGTTGAAGACTTACTGATGTATATTTAAATCTGTATTAATTTCCTATTGCTGCTGTAACAAATGACCATAAACTTAGTGGCTTAAAACAACCCAAATTTATTCTTTTAGAGTTCTGGAGTTCAGAAGTCTAATATATGTTGGCAGGGCTACATTCTTTCTAAAGGCTCTGTCTAGTCCATTCTTTTTACAGCTTCTGGTACATTCTTTACAGACTTTGGCTCATGGTCCTGTACAATTCTGATCTTTACTTCTCTTCCTTCTTTTACTTTGTCTTTCCTGAATCCCTCTTTCCATTATAAAGAACCTTGTGATTACATTGGGCCCACCTAGATAATCCAGGAAAACTTCTCCATCTTGAAGTTCTTAATCACATCAGCAAGGTCCCTTTTGCCATGCAAAGTAACATATTCACAGTTTCTGGAAGTTTGGAGGTGGCTGTCTTTGAGGTGCTATCATTTTGCCCACCATAGTCTGCTGACTCCCAAAGATTTACATTCGTTTCATATGCAAAATATATTCACCTCATTTCAAGGTCTCCCAAAGTCTCAGCCCATTATAGCAACAAATAGAAATCTCATTTTAAGTTTCACCAGCTCAAATGTTGCCAATTTCATCATCTAAATTATCTACATTAGGTAAAATGAGGCTATGGGTATAATCCATCCTAGGGTCAAATTCCTCTCCACCTATGGATCTGTGAAACCAGAAAACAATTTTGTGTCAAACTTTTTATATGGACATATATTCCTTTTTCTCTTGGGTAAGTTCCTTGGGGTGGAATGACTGGATCCTATAATAGATGTCTATTTAACTTTTTAAGAAATGGTCAAACTGTTTTTCAAGGTGGTTGTAACATTTTACATTCCCATGAGAAACATATGAGTATTTCAGCTCTTCTACAGCCTTGATGATACTTGATGTGTTCAGTCACTTAAATTTTAGCCATTCTAATAGGAAAGTTATAGTATCTCATTGTGGTTTTAATTCTCACTTCTCTAATGACTAATAATATTGAGCATGTTTTCATGTGCCTACATGCCACTGATGTCTCTTCTTTAATGAAATTTCTTTTGAGATCTTTTGCTTGTTTAAAAAAATTGAGTTTTGGGGCTGGCCCCGTGGCCGAGTGGTTAAGTTCGCGCGCTCCGCTGCAGGCGGCCAGTGTTTCGTTGGTTCGAATCCTGGGCGCGGACATGGCACTGCTCATCAAACCACGCTGAGGCAGCGTCCCACATGCCACAACTAGAAGGATCCACAACTAAAATATACAACTATGTACGGGGGGGCTTTGGGGGAAAAAAAAAGAAAAAAGAAAATCTTTAAAAAAAAAAAAAAAATTGAGTTTTTTTCTTATTAATGAGTTTTGAGCATTCTTTATATATTCTGGGTGCAAGTCCCTTGTGTGATATATGATTTGCAAATATTTTCTCCTAGTGTGTAGCTTCTCTTCCATTATCAAAATGGTGTGTTTAAAAGGCAATTTTAATTTGGATGAAGTTCACTCTGTCAAATTTTTCTCTTTATGGACTGTGTTTTTGGTGTCATATCTAAGGAATCTTTGCCTAACCAAAGATTAAAAAAATATTCTCTTATGTTTTGTTCTAGAAGTGCTGTGGTTTAGGTTTCACATTTAGGCCCATGATCCATTTTGTGTTAAGTTTTTAAATAAGATGTGAGGTGTGGGTTAAAGTTCATTTTCTTTTCCTTTTTGAATACTGATTTTTCCTGCAAAATTTGTTGAAAAGACTCTTTTCTCTACTGAATTGCTTTCTCACGTTTGTCAAAAATGAGTTGTCCATATATGTGTGGGTCTATTTCTAGACAGTATTTTGTTCTATTGATAAATTTATCATAATTTTTATTGATAACATTTTGTTCTATTGATAAATTTAAATAATTAATGCCTTACCATCTTGATTACTGTAGATTTGTAATAACTCTTGAAATCCTGATAGTGGTAGTCTTCCAACTTTGTTTGCTTTTTTCAGCATTGTTTTGATTATTTGAGGTCCTTTATATTTATATATGAATTTTAGAATCTGTCAATTTATCAAAAATTGTTGCTGGAAATTTGGGGGCAATTTAATTTATAATTTGATTTGAACATCTTCTCATAATTGAGTTTTCTGACCCGTGCACTTAAATTTTCTTAAATTTCTTATATCATTCTTTTGTAGTTTTCAGTGCACAAGTCTTGCACGTCTTTTGTTAGATCTATCCCTAAATATTTCATGTTTTCTGATGCTTTTGAAAGTGGTATTGCTTTTAACTTCACTTTCTGATTGTTTGTTGCTAACATATAGAAATATAATCATTTTCTGCTTATTAAACTTATATCCTGTGTCTTGATTAAAATCACTTAATAGTTCTAGTGGAATATTTGCAGTTTCTACTGGATTTTCCACATAGTTGGTTAAGTCATCCATGAATAGAGAAAATTTCAGTTCTTTCTTTCAATCTACATTTAAAGATCTAAAATCACTTTTGCTATTTTTCTTGTCTTATTGCCCTTCCTAGAACTACTAATACGATGTTAAGAAGTAGTGAGAGTGTTCATCCTTCCTTTGTTTTCTTGTCTACTTCATCTGATATTAACTTTGCCACTCCCACTTTCTTTTGACTAGTGTTAGCATGACATATCTTTGCATCCTTTTACTGTTAACCTATTTGTGTTTTTATGTTTAAAGTGGATTTCTTGTAGGCAGCATTTGCATGTGTTGCTTTTTATGTCATCTGACAATCTCTGTCTTTTAATTGGGGTGTTTAAAGCATTTATGTTCAATGTTATTATTGATGTGGTTAGGTTTAAGTCTTCCTATTTATTTTATATCGTCTCATTTGTTCTTTACTACTCGTTTCTTCTTTTTATGTCTTCTTGTGCCTAAATCAAATATTTTTAAATGATCATACTTCATCTCCCTTGTCAGCTCATTAGCTATCATTCTTTGTTTTGTTATTTTAATTGTCAATTTAGAGTTTTCTGTACATATTTCTAACTTACCATAGTCTACCTTTAAGTGATATTATACCACTTTGTGAATAGTATCTTACAATTGTATACTTCCATTTCTCCCCTCCCAGCCCTTAAGCTATCATTGTCGTGCATATTACTTTTATATGGCATAAATGCCACAATATATTGTTATTGTTTTTATTTAGTCAATTATCTTCTATAGAGATTTAAATAACTCTAATACATTTACTCTTGTGGTTACGATTTCCAATGCTCTTGCCTTTGAAGGCAGAGATTTCCCCATACTGTCGTTTTCCCTTTACCAGCAGGACTTTCTTTAGTATAAAGCAGGTCTACTGGTTCCGGGTTCCTTCAGCTTTTGAACATCTAAAGATGACTTTATTTCAAATTTGTTTTTAGGAGATATTTGGATAGAATACTCAGGAAGATCTTGCCTCATTAGTGAGAAATAGTGAGGAGATATTTTTGTCAAATGTAGAATTCTAGGTTGATGTGTGTTTTCTTTTCTCTCTGTACTTTAAAGATGTTGCTCCAATGTCTTCTCACTTGCATATTTTTTTTGATGCGTAATCAGATATCATTCTTATTTTAATCTCTGTGTGTAACATGCCTGTTTAATTTGGCTGCTTTTAAGATTTTCTCTTTATCACTTTTGTTTTGTTTTGTGTAATTTGATTATGTTGGGCTCTGGTTTTCTTGTTCTTGGGGTTCATTTAAATCTTTGGATCTGTGGGTTTATAGTTTTCATAAAGTTTGGATAGATTTTGGCCACTTTCTTCAAATATTTTTTCTGTCCCGCTTCTCCACTTTGGTGTCTCCAATTAACCACACATTAAGCCTTTTAAGCACTTTTAATGTTTTTTTATTCCTTTTTCTCTGAGTTTCATTTTAGATAGTTTCTAATGCTAGACTTTCAACATCATTGATATTGTAGGGGAGGAAGACATTTCCTCTACCCTCTCTGGGTTTGTCTGGCCAGAGAATGAATTAAATTCACATGAGACAGAATAGCAGGAGAAAATTAAACAAATCTTTATAACATGTATACATGGGAGAGGCTCAGGCAAGCTTAGCAACTCGCCAAAATGGCTGAAGCCCCCACCTTAAATATCATATCCAGGTGAAGACAAAGGAGGATGTTGGGGGTAGGGGGAGTCAGTTACAGGAGGTTACCAGAGACGGGAATAAGATTATTATGCAGATTTAAGTCCTTGCCTTTGGCATTGATTAAGAGTTTCTAGAGATAAGCTCACCCCCGCTTCTTCCTGGTAGAGAGGGAGATATCTTTACAGATGGAGATTTCCTTTACAATGTAAATGTCTCCTAACAAAGGGCAAGCAAGTTCCACCCCTCAGAGCCTCCTTCCCTGTCCCAGTTAATTAAAAGCAATCAGCCCCAAATAATCATCATGCCAAAGAGACATATCTTGGGGTGGCCAATTCCAGGCCCCCACAATATCCACCCCCCAACAATATCTAATGGGCCATTAATTCCATCCAGTGTATTTTTCACCTTAGAAATTGTAGTTTTCATCTCTGGAAGTTTTATTTGGGTCTTTTTGCTATCTTCCATGTCTGTCCTTAACATTTTGGACATATGGAATACAATTACTGGCTGCTTTAATATCATGTGACAGTTCTGGTTTGATTTCAATTTATTGATTATTGCCCCATTATGGGTCATCTTCGCCTGATTTATGTATGCTTGCTCATCTTTAATTGGAAATCAAACATTATACTCCTTACCTGGTTGGGTGATGGATATGTTTTTCAATAAATATTAAGGTTTTTAAAAATCTTTCATGATACGGTGGTACAATTAACTTAGAAACAGTTTGATTTTTTTTGTTCTTGCTGATATGATTTGTTACACAAGTCTGGAGCAAAGCTTATTATTCCCCATTACTGAAGCAAGATCTTCCTGAGTACTTTACTCAAAGCCCTGTAAATTATGAGATTATCTAGCCTGGCTGGTGGGAATAGGCACTATTTCTGGACCTCTGTGAGTGCAAGGTACTGCTCTCTCTAGCCTTTTTACGTAATTCTCTTCCTGGCTGTGGATAGTTTCCTCACATTCATGTGTTGATCAATACTGCTGAATGCTTGAGGGGGAACTTCTGCAGATATCCAGAATTCTTTCTTGGTGCAGCTCTCTTGTCCCAATACTCTGCCTTACAAACTGTCAATGACTTGGTCCCCCTGATTCTTAAACCTGTCTGTTCAAATATGGGAGTTCACCAGGGTTTTTCCTCCTTGTGCCGTGTCCAGGAAGCCCACTCAAGGCTGTGAAATGGAATGATGACATGCCTTATCTCATTTGTTTCTCAAATATCAAGAACCATTGCCTTTTGTTGCTTGATGAGCATGTTTTCAAGAGATTTTTTCTGCTTTTTAAAAGTTGTTTCAGGAGAATGTAAATTCATCCCCTGTTACTCCATCTTGCTTGGGAACAGAAATATTTTTCCCTTAATTTTGAAAACTTTGTAAGTTAAAGACTTTAGTTTATTATCTGTAATATATATTATTAATATTTTCCCTCAGATCATCATGTCTTTTGAATTTGATTATGATGTACTTTACTATGCATTTTTTTTCACTTTTAGGTAGTAAAACTTTTCAATACTTTCTTTTATTGAGCCTGGAATTTTAATCATAGCTAGGAAGCATTTCCTAAAAGTTTCTACTAATACCCTGGTATATTTCCAAGTTTTTATGAATGTCCCATGCATTTGAAAAGAAATAATATACTTTATTATCATTGTATAGTGTTTGGTATATTTCCAAAAGATCAATCTTATTGATTATATTGTTTAAATCTTTTATTATTTTTGTCTATTTGCTTTGTCTCATATTGAGAGTGATATGTTAAAATCTATTACTACTGTATTTCTATTTCTCTTTACATTGCCTATAGTTTTTGTTTTATATCTGTAGTTGGTGGGTTGTTCAATGCATAGTTATTCAAACTATCAGATCTTTATGTGGAATGTGTCTTTTAATATTAAAAAGTATCATTCTTTGTCTCATTTAATGTTCTATGCCTTGAAGTCTACCATGTCTGGTATCAGGATTGCAACCTCTAGTTTCTTATTGCTTCTGTTTGCCTAGCACATATTTATCCATCTCTTTATTTTTAGCTTTAGTGCATCACTGCATTTTATTTATTTTTTCTGCTTTATCTCCTCAACCCCCCCCTGTACATAGTTGTATATCTTAGTTGCAGGTCCTTCCAGTTGTGGCATGTGGGACGCCACCTCAACGTGGCCTGACAAGCGGTGCCATGTCCGCGCCCAGCATCTGAACCCTGGGCCATTGCAGCGGAGCGTGTGAACTTAACCACTCAGCCACGGAGCCGGCCCAATCATCACTGCATTTTAAGCGTGTCTTGTATATAGTAGAGAGTTGTATTTTGTTTTATGGGCCAATTTGAAAATCTTTTTCTTTTCATAGGCATTTTCTTTGATCCTATTTACATTTATTGATATAACTATTATGTATGGTCTCAATTCTGTCTGTTATTTTATGCAGAAACTAATTTGCATATATGCTATATTTCCTTTGCCTATTTCTTTATTTGGTGTGGTCATCTTGTTTTTTAAAATTTTTCTTTGGGATTTAAGAAGGTAAATGTTTATTTTAGTGGTTACCTTTGGATTAATACTTTTCATAGTGCCTTTAAGTCCTCTTTCTTTTTTTTTTTACTTAACTTCTCACCATCTGTCAGCTTTAAATGGTACCCTTTCACTCCCATTGACAATAGTCAATGATCTTATCCTTCTTTCTCCCTTTCCTCTTCTGTCCTGTCTTGTTTTTAGTTGCACTTTCTACTTTGCCAGAATATGTTGACATATTATACTTTAATTCATGACCCTGTCCTTTTATTGTTCTAAGCTCTTCAATTAAAAATATGAAACTTTTACTCCAAGTCCTTTTGCAAAGTTTTGGAGCTATCCTTTGGCTGGATGAAAGCCATCCTCTGGAAGATTCCTCTGGAAGATTCCTCTGGAAGTATTCATGTATTCCCTGAATTATGGCATATAAAATACTGTTTTTCTATGGCCTTACTACTTTTAGGGAGTTTTGGCTGGATAAATATCTTTGATCCTCTCTCCTTAAGTTTCTTGAAACTTATACTCCCCTCCTGCCTTTCTTTGTATTTTATTTTGAGAAATCTCAGTCTGCTTCCTCTACTTTTGTAAATTCTTCCTTCCTTCTTTCCTTCCTTCCTCTCTTTTTCTTTCTTTCCTTTTTTCTCTTTCCCTGGAGACACAAATGATTTTTTTTCTTTATCTTTAAAGTTTACTAGCTTTACTAGAATGTGTTGGGGCATTTATTTTATTTCTGGGAGATTTTTCTTGAATTTCTAGTTTCAAATATTAGATCTGTTCAATTGTTTTGATTTTCCTCCCCAGAACACCTATTGTATATAGGTTTAACCTCACTTGTCTGTCTTCCATTTCTATTTACTTTCTTTCTGACACTTTTATTCCCTTCTTTATCTCATATTTCTTCTCTTGATTTTTTTTATTTTCTTAATTCCTTTTATTAACTTTTTATTTGAATTTATTCTCCATTGGATACCTTGTAATTTAATCTTAACTTTATAAGATTTTGTTTTATCTTTTATTTCTTTCCTGAATCCAATCAGCTCTCATTTCATCTCTTCCTGCTTTTCTATGCATTTCTTTTCTGGCTTTTTTATTTCTGATGCAAGGCATTTTGCCATATCCCCAGATTCTTGATTGAGGATTTGTAATATAGTCTGAAGTCTTGTACTACAGTTTCTTCAATTTCATGTTTAGTTTTTTGGTCAGATCTTTTCAAGGCAGGAAGGTTTTTTTATTTATGTATTTATTTATTTATTTTCCCTCATGTTGCAGTCATTTTATATGAGGGTGATCTGTTGTTCTTTATTCCTACTCATTTCATGAACAGGATTCCTAGTTTGTGCCCCTTCTGTGCCATTTATTTTATGGATAGTAGTATTGGTGGTGGGTAAGGCAGGGAAGGGTTGACATGTCTTTTGTTTCTGAAAAATTCTTAATTTTTCTGTCTCATTTCCTCCTTTTCTTCACTGAGTCATCTCAAAGGTGTATCACCTCTGTGTATATCTAATTTTTCTTACAAGCAATCATTCCTCTAAGCTGCCCCTTCTGGTTCCCTTCCCCTACTTCAGGCTATAAACTATGAAGTCCTGGTCTGGGTTCCTTATTGGGCAGTTATTCTTGCAATTTTTCTTTCTGAAGGTGGTTGTCTGCTTTTCTACAAGGAGTCTTTTAAGCCTTCCCTTGTCCAAGCTTCACACCGAGGGGATTGCTGTGGCAAGAGCTCTGGGTTTCCTTTTCTTTTTTTCTTTTTCTGTCTAGTAACAAGTAATTTGAAGGTTGCATTTTCTCAGTTTCTTAGAAATGCTGAATTTGTCCTCCTTGTGGATTGTCATGTTTTTTGGGAGAAATAAGAGAGAGGGAGATTAAAAATCTAGTTTTTGCCATTTTCTTCCAGACCTGAAATTCCTCATGTATCTATCATCTTTTATCTAATTTCTTTAAATATTTCTTCTACCTTTGCTGTTATTATCTTAGGCCTCTGCTGAATTCTAATAATTTGTTTCTTAGCAAGTCTATTTATATTCTTGCTTTTTCTTATACAATAATTAATTCTCTAATGGTCTTGTAATTTTCAACTTGCTTTCTTCACTCTAAGATTTTTCTTCTCATCTTATTCTTTTGTTTTGCCATCTGGATTTGGAATTCTTCAAGTTTTATTGAGTTTCCATTCATAAGTTCTTCTGTAGCTTAAAGCATTTGTAGGTTTTATTTCCTCCCTGGGGTAGTGTCTTCTTCCAGAATGAGTTCTTCTTTTTTAGTGACTCACTTTTATTTGTTATCTTTTTTCCTTTATTCCTTCTTTCCTTCCTTCCTCCATTATTTCTCTTTCATTTTTTTTACCTAGTTGCCATACTATTTATTGTCATCTTGCTAATATTATAATTGGCATTGCTCTCTAGACCTGTACTTTTCAATGACATAGTATAGGTGAATACTTCATGACCCCCTTCTTGCTTGTTCTGAGGTGGTTTGCTTTTCTTTCTGAGTATGCCAAATGTTGTTCATTGATACTTACCATCTCAAATCTTCCAAACTCTAACTTGTATCCTAATGGCTAGAAACCCAAAAACTATATTTCCATATTCCTTTGACATTTCTGGTTTACATTTCACCAAAAGAGTCATCTGAATGATATTTGAAGGGAGGAAAAGAAAGGGAAGACATTACTCTTCTGTGGCAGCAGCTGATAGAGCCATAGTCAGATGGGGATGTGAGGTTTGCAGTGACTTCCAAATAAGTTCCTGTGAATCACCTTCTTTGACACTGCAAGAAGCTAAAACACTCAGATTGGTTTCCATTTTCCTGACCAAACACTTACTGATGCACTTAGCCTTATTGTGAGGGCTTAATATGGTTTTCTATCCACTTTCATGAAGCCCATTGTATGAGAATTTGATGTGGGGATGTCAGATAATAAATGTATGATCTTTGCAGTACAACCTTGGCTCTCTCTTCAGAGAAGCCACTAGGTATTCTAAGCTTGAGACCGTTTCGTTTACACCAGGGGTGTACATAACTTCTGTGAACATCGGTTACGCTAGTCTTGATTTCAGAGATAACTATCTGATAAGTCCCAGGATTACCGTGTATAATGACAAAGTAAAAATGTTTAAGATGACAGGTTTATAACTTGCTGTCAATAAAAAATGGGTCTTGTGTGGGTCTTCTCTGTGTCATCATTTAATTCTCAGCATTTGACTGAAAATCTGACCAAATTTTCAAAATTCTAATCCCTTTTGACTCCCCCTCCCTTTGGCTGACTTTGATTCCTGGGAAAATAAGGCTAGCTCAAAGTTAGTGGGAACATCAAGTTTATCTGAGATTTCTAAGTCAACTCTTAAAGGAAAAATTGAAATTAATGTGGCTCAATTAGATCCCTCAGAGGTTGCCATATTTGAAGGGAAGCTGGTCAATAACACTGCAGTGAGTAAGTGTCCAAAATCAACTGGTAATCAAACTCAATGAGATGCAATCTAATATGGCACATACTTAGCCTTATGGAAACATACAACAAGAAACACAGTCCATATGGCATCCCAATCTCATTGGGCAGCACAGTACTACCAAGTACCCTAGATCTTTAGTGCCTAACCCATGTAGGGCAGATGCATCTGCTGTAGATAATAGCCAAAGTGTGTGTGCTGCCTTGACAGAGAAGTTGTGGCTAGGTCCCCCCCATTTTTATATTATTCTACAACACAGGCCCGAGGCTCACCTGCCTCCCCAAGTTCAGGTGCTGACCCACAGGAAAAAATATTCAAGCAAACAAAACAACATAACATTCCCTACTTTTCTTAACTCCATTTCCAAGTATTACTGTGAAAAGACAGATCAGTCCAGGCCTGACATTCACCATCTTCCCAGAATTAGATTGTCATTCCAGGAATACTAGCCCAGACTTTAATTTGGAAGTTGTCATTTCCCAAACAAAATAAGGTGGAAATACAAGATGCACCTTGCCTTGTCTTCTAGTCATAATCCTATGACTGTGGAGGATTCAGGATGCTCCCAGGAAGAGCCAAGGCAGCACCATTTTGGAACAATTCTAACTTAAGTTCTATAGCTCTAAGTGTAGGTTGCTATGCACAATTGGATGAATGTAGGAGCAGTCAACGCAAGTAACAATAGCTCGAACTGGCTTTGATTTAGAATGAGATGAAGTCTACTTACAAGAGATGGAGTTAGAATTTTGCTTTGTTTTGTTTCTGACTCCTCATCAAAAGATCATCATGAAAAAAAATACTCTGCATGACTTTTCCATACCACATGCTGCTGATGAATTAATCAGAAGAAAGGTTCTTGAGCTGTCTCTCTCCTGGTTCTTTAGTCCACAGCTGACTGGGCTCTTTGCTGATCTTTTATTAGCATTGATGAGCCCAGGGTGGAAAGGTACTTCTCTCTTTGTTCCTGAGAGAATCTCATCTTGGTTGTCTCACACTTCTAATCACTGCTAATAGCTATTTTGGCACACATTCAGAGTAGGCTCAGTTAGGGGCGGAGGAAATATTTTGCATTAACTAGATTACTTTACGTTTCCAGCCCTACAATCTTGCTTCAGGAGAAAATAGATGGTGCCAGAAAAGACAGCTTGCTTTGCTCAGAGCCTGCAAGGAAATGGCTCCTGCAACACTAAGCTGTGTTGAATTTCATTTAGCTGTCCACTGGATACTGTGCTTTGGAGGCATTTCTTTCAGGCTGTGGAAATGGCAACTGTGATTGTGATGTGTTCACTATATGGCTAGTTTGATGGTCTACTGGTGATTGATGACAGAGGCTGAAAAAGAAAAAAAGGAAAAAGCCATAAAAGTATGTTTTGATGATTCCTTTCAGATGTAACATATTAGACTTAAATACTTCCATGCTGAGTCCCTGTAGGTTTCCCTGCAAAACATTCAGAGGAGTTTGTTGTGGGTAAATATGGAAAAGACTGAGAATATATATAGGTTGGGTTTGAAGCTTCTTACATAACCTGATTTGAGAAGCTTACCTCCTCCTAGTGCCCAACATGTGACTGAAATGGACATATCTGGGATTAACAGGGATCTGGGTCAAGGTAGTTCTGATTAGTCTGAAGGCATGCAGCACAAAAGACATTCTGACATAACCCCAAAGATAGACCCTTTGCCGAGATTCAGTAGAAGATAATGGTTGAAAGGAGAGACTTTGGAGATCTGGCTTTAGATCTTAGATCCACTAGGTGTGTACATTTTGGCAAATTGCTCAACATTTCTGAGACTCAATTTCATGAATCATTAGAATGGGGGAAATGATATCAATCTGATAGAATTACACTGAGGATTTAATGTGAGTGTGAGTGCATTATGTGCATGTGTGTGCTCTCGTGTGCAAGCATGCGTGTGTGAGTGTGGGTGTACAGCACAGTCCCTGGCTTTAATCACTCAATAAATGACAGCTAAAATTTTCTGTCAGATTGGGACACTTTCTAAAACATTCCAGGTTGCTCCAGGGCTGCTTAAGTCTCATAATAGACTCTTGTCTTTCTTACTGACAAAATCCTTGATGAAAGCTGTCTTAGTCTGCTTGGGCTGTCATGACAAAATACCATAGACTGAGTGGCTTAAACAACAGAAGTTTATTTTCTCATTCTTCTGGAGGCTAGAGAGTCTAAGATCAAGGTTCCCACAGGGTTTGGTTTGTGGTGGGGGCCCTCTTCCTGGCTTGTAGAAGCTACCTTCTTGCTGTTTGCTCACATGTCAGAAAGAGAGAGACGTCTGTCTCTCTCTTCTTCTAAGACCACAGTCCTATTGGATTAGATCTTCACCCTTATGACTTCATTTAACCTTAATTAACTCCTAAAGATTCTACCTCCAAATAACAGTCATATTTGGGGTTAGGGCTTAAACATGTGCATTTTTGGGGATACAATTCAGTCTACAACAAAAGCCAAGCTATCCTTGGAAATGACATCATTGATGAAGGCAGTGAGTCATCTCTGATTCACAGAGACCTTTGCTTCCAGCTTCTAGTGTGTCTCTTCCTGTTTATTATTTGAGTCATTGGCTTCTGTGACCCACCAGGCAAGAAGAGAAAAGGGAGTGTTAGGACCTTGAGACATTATATAAAATTATAGTTATATGCAAAAACATAATATATGAATTAGCTTCTTTAATGGTGTTCTTTCTCTGAGGCATGGGGAAATAGAACATGAGAAAATAAACCTTGAAGGAGTTGGAGGCAGTGACACTTACAGCTACTTCATAGGTTTGAGTTTGGAAGATTAGATATACAGAGCCTGATCTTTTTACCACTGGGTTTGAAGCGTGGAAAAAGAAGAGCTTCCACCAGTTGGGTGCTAGCTCCCTGTTAGAGTCTGCACGTCAGATGGAGAGACAGCTCCAAGCATAGATAATTTCACCCTTCCCCGACCCTTTAAGTCAAAATGTCTCATTATTGTACCAGGAAATATCTCGCTAATACATTTGAATCTCTAAGACCAGATGGTTCAAGGACACTCCCCAGCACCTTCCCTCCCTCCTGCCCTCACTTCCCCACCTTTCTCATCTTCACCTTGCTTCCAGGGCCTCTTGCTCTGACCCCACCTCTGGTTCCTCCCGATTTGGTGAACACATGCAACGCTCTCCCTAGGGCTTGAGCCTTCTCCTGCAGGCTTAAGTTTTGTTTATGCATTAGGTTAAAGGTATCTTCTGACTTGGTCAGGAACGGTCCATCTTAATCCATCAGAACAAATCCTTGGTCCAGCTCCTGTCATCGTCAGGCCAGCCTTGATACTCTGCTGGGTGCTGGAGAACAACTGAGAATAAAACATGAAAACAGCAGATATCTAGTCAATTGGGCATTACTAAAAATCAGCATGTTGCCTTTTTGTGAAAATAATGGATATTATCTTCTCTCTATGTGATTTGATTGAAAAATAATGGTGTAAGAGTTAAAGAAGTGTAGATACTTTGGTAAGACGGTTTTTTAAAATTAGTGAACTCAACTGTTATCAATGTGTAATGCACTAAATGTTGACCTTTTTGTTTTAACAAAAGCTTTAATGTTCTCCCACTCACAGCGGATGAGCACTCCTCACCCTTAGTTCTAGACCTTTCTTCTCTGTGATTTGGGTCAGGTCTCCATGCCTAGTTTCCTCATCTAGGTGTCATTAGAGCATATACTTAATAGGGTTACTATTAGGATGAAATGAGATAATTTATAGTATGTAATGTATATTAAAACAGTATCTGCTAAATGGTGTTATTTCCATTTTCCCAAATTTAAATTTCATTTCCTCAAACTGGAGCTAAAATTCCTGGAAGTTCTGCAGAGGGGTGCGGCAGGGGGCTCCACAATCCGAATTCTGTGGTTTGCTCTGGGGAGGGGGAGTGGGCCCGTGGTGGAAGGAAGAGAGAAGGGGAAGGAACATTTTCAGTGTTAGACGAGTTAGACTCATATCAACTCCTGTAAACCCCAAACAGCCCAGTGAAGGTAAGTCTTAACTTCTTAATTTTATAAATGGGAAAACCAGGGTAAAATCAGGCTTTGATTCCAGGTCTTTGTGATCCCAGAATCTAAGCTGTTTCTATTGCCCATAGCACTATGACTTTTGGACAAAGCAGAAAAATAAGACAGAGCATGACTATTGGCTTGCATCTTTGGTGCTGTTTTTCTTCAACTTAGAGATTTCCTGACACCCAGATTACTGTTGTGCATGTTTCCAGCTCACTTGTTCGAAGTTAGTGACCCATCCCTTACATAATCTATTAATTTTGAGGTATAATTTAAAAAAAAATTAAAGTTGATGTTTCACCAATTTTTATGGCTTTCTAGAACCCCTCAGAATCAAATGTTTGGGGCCATACATTTCATTCAGCCCATTGTGTCTGCACATTCAAGCCACATTTTTTATTCCAGGTTTGATAAATAGTAAAACTACTGTTTTTCCTGTCTCCATCTAACATTCATGTACATCCCTCAATTGGTCCAAGCCCAATTGGAGAGTAATGTATTAGAGAATGGAGAATAATGTATTGTTGAGTCTTTTTAAACAGCATCATATGTAAATGGTGGAATTGTTTGTGATACTTTATTAACTTAACAAAGTTGACCATCTTACGAGAACAACAGACAAATGATCTTTGCATGATGATTTGAGAATCATCAGGAAAGTCACAGAACATTTTTAGTTCATAGTGAAATAGTTCATGGCCAGAAATTTCACCATCAAAGTTTTTATTCCCTTAGAGTCCTCTCCTATAGTTCTTTCTTAAAAAATAGAAGTATTATGAAAAGAAATTCAAAACTTTAAATCATACAGTTTCCTAATCATCATTAATGCTTTCCTTTCCCACTTGGAATAGTGGAAGAAGCCTGGGTCCTGGGAAAAGGAGTACTTCTGAGGGTAGAGGGATAGAACAAAGAGGGCTGAGGGATCCTGAAACCAAGTGTTACCTAATGCATAGTATTGCCCTGGTCAGTCTAACAGAACTTTGTCCACAGTCCCTATAAGAAAATTCATGTGCAATAAGTGTGGGATGAATGAATGAACATTCTTATAGATCTGCTCAGTGGAAATACAAATACCAACTCACACTGCTGTTAAATTATGAGGAGTCGCTGCCTTGAAAGGGTGCTCCCATGCTACTTGTCTCATTGCATGTGAAAGGAGAAGGTGACCCATGCATATGTGTTACTGTGAATAAAATCAAGTAAATATTTCATTGTGAGAGCTGTAAATAAGATGAAAAGTTTGAGTTAAAAAGTTTTTAAGGTAACTGAAAATTTGCAATAATGAAATAATAAAGTGCTGATTATACTTTATTTATTTCCAATGATAAAATATATCCCATACAAAATCCTTAAATCATGGAATAAAGAGTTTTGCCCAATAACAATCCTATATCTCTAAAAATTTAATATTAGAAGGGATCTTACTTATGCGAGACCCAATACCTGTTCATGGTTAATGAGCTCATGGACTTTATTTCATAAATGAAAACTGTATTTCATGCATATGTATTGTTTCAAATGATGCCCTGGTGCTAGATGGGACTTGCGGCCAGTGTGACTAAATTGCCTGTAAGTTCCAAACTGCTGAAGCGAAGCTCTTTTAACAAGACGATCTGTCATCCTATCAGGTTTTGTTTTGACAGTTACAGACAATGATAATGTCGAGTCTAGCATTGAAATGTTCTATTTTGATCCCAAAATGAATTCTCATATTTGTCATCCATGAAAAATGAGATGTATAAAATGGCTACACTTCAATCAAAATTTCCAAAGTGTGCAGGATAGCTAGGCCCTGCTGAGAGAAGACGGTGTACATTGTCAGAAAGTGTATGTAAGAATTAACCTGGGACCTGTGTGATGAGTCAAAGTCTGGAAAATTTTTTTTTTTTTGGAGGGGGCAGAGGATGGAATGGAAATGCCTTGCAGTTTTTTCCTTTTATAATGATATTAAGTTATATTTCATACTATGGAAACTACTGCAGTTGACCCTGATTACAACTCTTGGAGACAACTTTATTATTCTGACTAAATATGCAGAGCTTGCCATATTTAGCAAGAGGTAAATATTTTTAAATCTCTAAATGGATTTGCTGGCAACCAAACGCTCTTTTAATTTAGCTTAGCCCTTACATTGGCTTAAGTCAGGTCAATTTATCACAGAAGTGTTCTGCTCCAAGACCCAGATGAAGAGCTTTGGGGAAATTAAAGAAGGAAAGCAATGCTGCAAAAATTGGTAGGACACTAACTTCCCGGAATTCCATGTTGGGATAAAGAGCTTTCCAACAAGGAGACCCCCATGGCTTCCTCCAGCATATACTAAAGAGCATTCAGTCACAGCTGCCACCCATTTAAGTCGTGGAGGAACTGATCTTATTCAGCTCTGCAGATCTGTACATGTACATCTAGCAATTTCTAGTTCCTTATCTACATGTGACAGTCAAGAACAGTAGGAAGCAATAGTTACATAATTATAACCTGGCCTATTCATCAGAGATTTAGAAAACCACCCTCAAATTTTTGGGTGGTGGAAAACTCTTGACTTTCTCCAAAAAGAAATTGGATCTGTTTTGCATTGGATCACCAGAATGTCCCTTGCTGGGTAACAGAATCATTTTCATGAACTTCTAATTTATTTCAACTCTTTGGTAACTACACCAAAAATAAAAGTCAAACATGCATTATTGCATTCGCTATGATAATGTTGCTATGGACTTCCACATGAGAAACTTCTTTTAGAATTTTGCTTTTCTTGAGAAATTTGTATGTTTCTCACTTTTCGTTAAAGAGAAATGCAAAACTTCTTGCTTCCATTTGGGCCTCAGGCTAACAGGAAGCACAGAAATAAAATTAAAAGTTGTTGAACTTCTTGGGGCCAGTCCTGTGGCCGAGTGGTTAACTTCGCTCGCTCTGCTTCAGCGGCCCAGGGTTTCACTTGTTCGGATCCTGGGCGCGGACATGGCACGGCTCATCAGGCCATGCTGAAGCAGTGTCCCACATACACAACCGAAGGCACTCCCAACTGTAATATACAACTATGTACTGGGGGTTTGGGGAGAAGGAAAAAAAAAAAGAAAGAAGATTGGTTACAGATGTTAGCACAGGTGCCAATCTTTAAAAGAAAAAAAAAAGTTGTTGAACTTCTCAAATTTTTCTTTTCTTTGAGCCCTTCTAGCAATTTTTATATTATAATATTTTTTCACAGAGCATATTTTCGGCAAACACGTTATATAGTTTCTAATGACTTTAGTTTTGACTACGTTGTATATACATGTGCATGTTTTTATTGTGAAGTATCTGAAACTTTTTGGAAGTTTCAAAAATGTCATCAAGGAAATGTTAAAATTAGAACTTTTATAAATGCTTCCAAAAGTGTATATTTTTAAGTATTAAGGCAGTTATTAAATTTGAAAGGTAATATATAAGTTAAAATTAATATCTACCAAAATTTAAAATAAAAATTGTTTTAGAAAGCTTATACATAATTTTTTGAAATTTTTATTTAAATATTATTAGTTGATAAGAGTTTTTAAGGACTATGTACGTTCGTAAAAGTAAACTAACCACAGTTTAGTGTTTGATGTCCATATAGTTGCCAATACAAAGAATTGGTTATAAGACATTTGCAGCCCCAGGTTCACTGCAGCATTATTCACAACAGCCAAGACATGGAAACAACCTAAGTGTCCATTGATGGATAAAGAAAATACACACACACACACACTCACGTGTGTGTGTGTATATATATATATATATATATATATATATATATACACACATATATATATGTAGGAATATTATTCAATCATAAAGAAGAAGGAAATCTTGCCATTTGCAACAACATGGATGGACCTTGAGGGCATTATGCCAAGTAAAATAAGTCAGACAGAGAGACCCAAATACTGTATGATCTCACTTATATGTGGACTCTCAAAAAAAACCAAGAAAAAACAAAGCCAAACGCACAGATACAGAGAACAGATTGGTGGTTACCGGAGATGGGGGTTGGAGGGTGAGCAAAATGGGTGAAGGTGGTTAAAAGGTACAAACTTCCAGTTATAAGATAAATAAGTCATGGGATGTAATGTAAAACATGGTGACATTATATACATTATATTACATGAATATTATACATACATTAATTATACATACATACATTAATATAATACATTAATATTGTATATTCGAAAGTTAAGAGTAGACCTTAAAAGTTCTCATCACAAGAAAAAATTTGTAACTATGTGTGGTTATGAATGTCAACTAAACTTATTTTGGTGATTATTTCTTAACATACATATATGCACACACACACACACATATATAATCATTACGCTGTACACCTAAAACTAATAAAATGTTATATGTCGATTACAATTATATCTCAATAAAAGGAAAAAGAATCAGTATTATTCTTTGCATCATATGTCAAAACTACATATATACATGTATTTGTAATATAATTTTTAGAGTTACATTATTTGTTTAATATTGTAAATTGCTCCTAAGCTGCCACATGTAACTATTGTGAATACCATAGTAATTTGTGGATATTTCTGGGAACACGAAGAGAAGCAAGACAAGGGGTACTCAGTGCTCTTGGGAGATGGTCGTACTGAAGACCCTCTGACTTCATGCTGTCAGAAGAAAGATTCAGCGAGTTAAAATCTTCTTTTTTCTTGTTTTCCCTGTTCAAACCATTCTTGCACTGTGGAAGGGTGTTTGTCTGATGGTGGCAGTGGCACATCGACAAACCTACTCAGCATGGAGGCGCAGTAGCCTTTTCAAAACACAGGGCATGCAATGTGGAGCAGTGTTTCTTTGGGGCCTGACCAGTGTTAGTCACTTGAGTGGATTGTTAGGATTATAAATAATGATGCCAGCACAGAGCACTGAATCCCAAGTGACCAACATGCCCAGGGGCTCTTTAAATCCCTTATTTTTATTGGTTTTTGTGCTGTAGGAGGGCCTCTAAAATGTGGGGCCTGGGGTAGGGTCCTCTCTTGCCTGGACAGAACAGAAGCCCTGTCTTTTACAATCCTTCCAATGACCCCCATCATTGTCTGTGAGATGTTCTGCAGAACAAAACTACTTGAGTTACCCATTTCTCCAAAACACCTCGTGGAAAGAGTTTCACGGAGAAGGATGTCTACCATACCAGCTGTAGTGGCAAAAGGTGGGAAACAGCCTAAATTGAGTTTTTGGGGTCTCAGTTATGGGTCTATACAAAAAATGCAGGTAAAAAGGATGAGGTAAACCTATGATTTATTGAATTGGAAAAACTTCTAAGATATATTTTTGAGTTGAAAAGGTAAATTACAAAACAACATGTGTAATAAAAAAACCCAAAACTAAATGATATCTCTAAATTTATGTATATAAACGCACAGCAGAGATCCTGGAAGAGTATGGAACCACTGCTGGTCTTTGATGAATTGGAAAAGGGGAAACTTCTTCTGGACAGTGGCAGTCTCGCACCAGGGCACACATCTTGGAGTGTGGGCACAAGCTGGGTTTCAGCACCTACCCTCCAACTCCCAGCAAGCAGCTTCGGAGGCTCGGGAAGGTGCTAACCTGATTACAGCAGTGACTCCTGGGGAGGTGCCTGGAATTTGAGGAAGGACAGTTAAGGACTACTTTTGGTTTAATGCTATTATTGAATATTTTATAACTATTTGTATATTTTAGACAAAATGAAATAAAATTACTGTGATTTTCCCAGGGACTAGGAGAATCTGTGACAGAATAGCCTTACAATTCCCAGGCACTGTTTTTTTCCTCTACCATTGTTTCCATTCCACCACTAATTCTCCTTCCTGCTTTTCTCCTTTCTCAACCTGTCTCAGAGGCTGATCTTTTCTATCCCATGGCAGTTGGTCTCCCTGCCTCAGGAAAACCATCTTTTATAGTCCCCTCCCTTTCTTTACTGTTACTCAGAAGGTCTGAGGTGGTGGGGCCATTTCCTTATGGGTATGAGCTCAACAGACTCCAGCATCTGGGCTCTGGTTTCACAGATTTGTACCTAGGAAAGGTAGCCTTTTTGATTTATAAGGCTGCAGATTAAATAGCTGGCACTGATGCATATTATCTCCTGTCTCTAAGATGCTCCTAGAACTCAGAGTGGCCAATAGCAGTTGTCCTCATTATTTAACAGGATTAAACTGAATAAATTCTAGCTTGGAAAAAGCCAAAACCCTTTCAAAGCATGCCTTGGGTAAATGAAGAATAAAGCCCTATATCTATGCAACCTACACAGCAAATAAGAATATAGGTCTTGGATTGAGATAATCTGATTCCTTTATTTCAGCAAAGACGCATGTCCCACCAAAGTAGATGCATAAAATGAGAAGTGAAAGAGATTTTCTCGTGGATAAAACTCAGCATTTCCAGACAAAGTTCACTAAACAGAATTCCTTTGTTTCACTCTTCTAAGAACACAGACACCAAACAGTCCTTGATTAACGTGGGTAGTGTCTATTTGGTTAAGGCATAACAAAATCTCCTTCCATCAAACCAACATTGGCTGGAGCAGGCTGTCCACCAGATTTATCATTCACGCTCAGGGGAAATGACCGTTTCTTATAACATGCTTCATTCATAATGAAATCTGTACCCGGTATTCCATTTAAGCCCAACACAATTGTTTTCTACCACAGCCTGGCCCGATGAGGCCAGATTACATATGTTCTAATTACGTGGTCATGTCAGCTAGTATTTCATTTGTTAAAGATATATTTGCAAAGTAAAAAACTAACAACTCCAGTGCCATGAGACCAAGATGTCTTCCCTGTGAGGACAAACCTACACTCCAAAATGACTCTGCAGACGGGAGCCTCAGATGCATAATTTGGATCCATTTCCATTAAATACTCTTCCACTATGCCCCATAATGTAATTAACATTGCAGGTCTCATGGCTCTTTTTAAGAGGATTAGAAGCCATGAGTCATTTGGGCATCATCAGAACAAGCTCTCCTAATGCAAAATGACTCAATCGCAGAGATTGCTATCTGGCAGCATTCCGAGATATGAAGACCTGAAAGTCAGCACTTAATCTGATTTAGGGCCTCTTAAAATATTCTTCAAACTTGACTAACATTGTTCTGGTAAAAAGATTGAGAATTATTTTAGGAACCAACTGTGGTGGTCTGAACTGTCTTAGCTGTGTTATTGATTCCTTTTAAGTAATTGCATTTAATTTGGAAACTTATGGAAAAACAAGCTAATGAAGAAATATGACTAAGTAAAATAAGACTGAAGGTGAAGAGCAAAGATAATATAAAATTAGAAGTCTTTGAATAGATAGGCTGTTGTTTTACCCTTGTGTTCTTAATGTTGGGACTTAGTCTATTGATCTACATAAAAAACAATTTCATGGTGATTTTAGTAATATTGAAAATAAAGTCTTAACAAGTGTCAAGATAGTGTTTTAAAGGCTTATAAAAGTTAGCCCATTAGAGTGATAGCCTTTCCGAATGGAAAGTTGGTGTAGATGTAAGGTATTGCTTTAATACTTAAAATGTTTCCAATATGGTGCTGTATTTTGTTGCTTTGGGTCATATTGCCCCTTTCTAACTATAATCAAATTGAAGAAACATAATGTGACAGCAGGATGGCTCATGATTAGCTTCGGTAGAATAGGAGGGCAAATTTGTAAAACACTCAAACAAGGATGGAAATGAACAAAATGAATCAAACCTCCATGTTTCATTAGGAATGGGTGATGATACTCCATATTTCTCAACCAACATTAATAGTGACTTTCACTGTTCATCAAGATTCTTATTAGAACTAGTAAACTGATATCTTTGCATATCAAATTATGTTTTCAATTTGAGTAGGATTTTGTAATTCCATAGCTATTTGTTGAGAACCTACTATGTGCAAATTCCCCATCCATTCACCCCATGCAGACTCCTCCCCTAGATTTCATAGAGTCAGCTTTGACTTCCTGTGTTTCCCATTGGGAAGCACTTTGTCACCTGCATGTAGAAGCCACAGAAAGAGCTTGTGTTAAAAAGTGACGTATGGCATAGCAAACCTATTCACTAGGTATTCATAAGGAAGAGGGGCCATAATATCTATCCTCAAATGTCTTACCTGTTGCTACATTTAATATTTTTTGAGAAAACGAGAACAGAGTTAAAATGTCAAACAAATGAACTCTTTTCCGTTGGCTTTTGGGCGATAGTCTCTAAGACCTGACTGAAACACACAGAGAAATTTTTGGAGGAGGTGAAAGGGAGGATGGTCATGATGTCAGAAGATAAATAAAACAACTAATTCAGCATTAAGATTGTAAGATGAATAATTATGGAAAATGTGATTGATATTTTGTTTTGGTGAGTTCTATCTCTAATCGTATCTGGTCTGTCTGATTTTTTTTTCTTTTTTTTCAAGGAAGATTAGCCCTGAGCTAACATCTGCCAATCCTCCTCGTTTTTCTGAGGAAGACTGGCTCTGAGCTAACACCCATGCCCATCTTCCTCTACTTTATACGTGGGACGCCTGCCACAGCATGGCTTGTCACTTGGTGCCATGTCTGCACCTGGGATCTGAATTGGTGAACCACGGGCCACCAAAGTGGAACATTCGCATTTAACCACTTCGCCACCGGGCCGGCCCTGATTTATTTTTTGCAGGTTTAATCCTTAGGTAGATTTCCTTCATCCCTTTCTGTTTATAGAAACTATTAACTGGGACTAGGTTTTCATTATAGGAAGTAAAACTATCTGGATTGAAAATTTTCATGGCAATAATTCACATTAAAATTGGAGCATTAAACTAGCTACAAGACACTGAAATGCTGCTGAACTCCGGTTGATGACAGAGTCGTTTAAAACCATGAGTGCTATTAATTTTTAGATGATTTATCTGGGTACTATAAAATAGACATACACACACAAACACCAATTTTCAGCTGGAAGGGAACTTAGGAACTTAATCTAAAACACCCTATTTCAAGAGATTGAAGCCCAGAGAATTAAGTGACTTGTCAAGGCCACATTGCTATTTAGCACTAGTTCCAAGACTAAAACTCAAGCCTTCTTTTCTCTGGTCCATTGTTCTTTGTTTGATATCCATTTTCTTTTACCTTAACAGATAGCAATAAGTGACCAATAGCCATGTTTGGAATTAAAATAAACTAGAGGTTATTAACAAATAACTGGGTAGAGTGGTGATTTTCAGATGCTCCTGTGGTACTTATAAAACCTGCTTGGCCCCATAAGTCAATCTCAAGGTTCTCACCCAAGTTGATTAAGGATGCTACTCTATAATCTTTATTTTTAAGCAGTTAATGTGAAGCTAAGATTGAGAATCAGTGAGCCAGAGCATGCAAAGTTCCCAGAGTTCTAGCAATTACAAAAATTGAGCATATGAATATGAAATATATGTACACATTTATTTATATAAAGTAAGTTATATGACTAATGACGTCACAGATAGTTAAAAAATTGAAAAGAAATAATATTGCACCCAAAAAAGCATAGACTAAACAAGTACCTTCTTAAATAGCTACTCAATTTTCTCACACTACTGATGTGTTGCTTCAGAATATGACCATTATGAGGATCTCTCTAAGGGTTAAATTATTTTTAAGAAGGCTTTTAAGGGAATTTGTAGATAACAGTTTTTGTAAATATCTTTCGCGCAGGCATTGAATTAAGGTTCCCAGCACAAAACTGTCCGTGGTGCTGAAAACAGTTCTGCATAGATATATTGTCTTCTCTCATGTCCCTTCCTTCACCTCCTTTCCCTTTAAAGCAACACCCTGGAGCAGTAGGACCAGACACTGAAGCTGGGATAAATAATAAAATTAATTCCTGGCCCGAAATCAGCAGGCACTCAATTTTCATCCAGGAATTATTTAGGACGGCTGTGGGGGTCACCTTCCTGATTTCTTATTTGGAACAAGAATGATTGGTAGCATTGACTGTGTAAAAGGAAAGGAGGTAGAATGTGTAAGTTTGTCCTCCTGTAAGCATTTATTTCTGTTTGAGTAGGGAAAGTCCCCAAGAGGTCCAGTAGGCCAAGGAGAGGAGTCCTCGCCATCCTGAGAAACAACTAGTATGTGATCAAGAGCTGTGAATTTCTTTGCAGAATCCTTGAAGAACATTTGGGGTTTTATGATGGGAGCAATGACATTCCTAGGTAGCTCACATTTCTGCAACTAGAGCAACAGATCAACGTCAAAAATGCCTTTCTCTCTCTCCTCTTCTTTCTTTTCCTTTTCCTCCCTCGCCTTCCAACCCCTACCCCCTTCTCCACCACTATTCAGGCCTCTCAACATGAGTATGATTTTAAGTTTTCAATGTTATCTCCTCTTTTCCCTTTAGTGGTTAGGATTTTCTTCAGAATCACGTGTATTTCTAATTCAGCACATGACATTGTGGACTCTACCCTGCATCACAGTCAGATAAGTGCAGAAGCCAACTCCATTGATGTGTACTCCATGGGACCATGTTATCAGAAAAGTATAACATAACTGTAGGCATGAGCTTAGCTCAGGTCTAGTAGGGGCATATTCTCCTTTTGGGAATCATTGTAACAGTCCAAACCTCAAAACTATTTCAAGTAAAATATGATTTTCAACCTGGTAGAGAATAACAAAATTAGATTGCCCACCTGTTGCCCCTGGGCTCTGTGACTATTGGGTGGCTGCCTCAGTTACTAGTAACAGATGCTTTTCTGAATGATTTGAAGGGTCTAGTTACTGCTTTTTATTCTGTGAAAATAATTGTCAGCGGGGCTTCAGAATGTGCAATGGCTATAAGATCATACCCAAGGAAAGATTGTGACTCCAAGATCATCATGAAATAGCAGTTGCAATAGATGATGTCTTAAGGAGTTATGAATTTATTTTTCAGCAGATGTCCTTAATCCAGAAGATTTTTAAATAGGAAGCAGAAAGTCTAGTTGGTGTTAACAGAGATTTGTTTCCAAATAAAATAATTTTACAAATGTTTACTCAGCAATTAGTTAATTTTTAACATATCATCGCTTCTGCTAGAATCTGTTGGTTTCTGAAGGCAAAGAAACTGAAGAAAATGATGAAATCAGAAATTGTTTTCATGGGAATGTTTTAATGAAGTAGTTCAGGGTCTGAAGAATAGAAGCATATGCTGGACCAAATGTGTCTGCCCCTTCTGGGCAGAGGGCAGGGAGTGTAATGACTAGGTCTTTGGTTGTACCTACCCACGCATGTTGACCCAGCCACACTCTATTTAGAATAACAGTGTGGTCAAGCAGTATGTTTACTCAGTTTGTGTTATGTCCAGTCTCTCCCACATCCTATTCATTTCAGCATGCATTCTAAAGTGCTGGCTTGTTTCCAGCACAGATCTAGGCACTTTCAGCAGAGGGAGAGAGAAGGTTTTCTGTCTTTTCTTGGGATATAAGAACTTCCTAGAATAAACAGACAGAAACTAACCAGAGACCCATCCTGAAGCACCACAGAGACAAATCTGAGAAAGAGAATGGATTGAAAATGGTGCACAAATTGAATTCAAAGTAAAGAAATGGTTTTTTGGGGGTATAGTTAGTCAGGAAAAGTTGTGTGGGAAAATTAGTACATTCCCTTATATATATTAAAGTATTTAATATATTAATAATATCAAGAAAATTGAGTCAAAATGGTATAAATAGAAATTTATAGTGACTAGAGCTTGTCATGGGATAAGCTGAGGGAAAGTGAAGGTATAAAAATGATGACTTACACGTCTTGTATTTCACTTTTTGGTATGGGCATTGACTATTCCCTTTTTGACTGTCTTCCACCTCCACTGCCTCCTACTCTTCCCATTTAGCATTCAATAAGTACTTATTGGATTGAAGCAAGTTAAACTGAAGTATGTGCAATCTCTCATATGCAAAGGGATAAAACAAAATTACTCTAAGTGAAAAGTTGTATTCTTTTCTTTGATGTTTATTATTGGAAACCAAGCTAACATTGCTCTCAGATGTCTTCCCTTTATTTGGGAATTTTACATCTAGCCAAGAAGCAGTGATTACTCATTTCTGGTAAAACCTAATGTTGTGTTTGAACATGGCATGGTGGTGCATAAAATTTAATTTGCACATCAGAGACAAAGAGAGTGAAACACTGAGCATATATAATTTCTGTCTCACTCATTAAAAAAAGTAAAATTAGCAGTTACATTTACTTATAATCTACTATACTACTTTAGAATAATATCAACTTTATTTATTGGATTCCTGCCATAAGCAGATCACTTTATGCATGCACATATATTAGACTCCTCTATTGAGAATTGTCAGAGCCATAGTTGAAGTTTAGGAATTAGGGCATCTTAAAAATCATGTAGTAAAGTTACAACTGGTTTCTGGAGCACAGGCTTCCTTGACTGAGGCTATGTTGATGCTAAACACATGTATTTAAAAATGCAAACAGGGGCCGGCTCTGTGGCCCAGTGGATAAGTTTGTACTCTCCGCTTTGGTGGCCCAGAGTTTCGCCGGTTCGGATCCTGGACGTGGAAATGGCACTGCTCATCAGGCCATGTTGAGGTGGTGTCCCACACAGCACAACTAGAGGCACTCACAACTAGAATGTACAACTATGTACTGGGGGGCTTTGGGGAGAAGAAGAAAAAAAAGTACAAAGATTGGCAACAGTTGATAGCTCAGGTGCCAATCTTTAAAAATAAGTAAAAAAAAAAGTAAATAAAAATGGAAACAGTAGTTTGTCTCGATAGTCCTTAGTCACCTTAAGAAAAGAAGCCACTTACCTCTTATTAATTTTATTTTATTCCTAGCACTGACTGTATTTGATACAATTTTGTTTGATTATTGTGTGTCTCTCCCCATTGGATAGTAAGCTCTCTGAGGGAAGAGACCTTGTCTGTCTTTTGCACTTCAATATCCTTGGAAGATCATTTGACTATTACCAATATTGCCAATAACACTGTGTAACAAATCATCCCCAAACTCAATGGCTTAAGTCATAGCCATTTAATCTCATAGATCTGTGGATCAGCTAGAGTGTCTCTTTTTCAGGCTGCGGTGTTTGGGATGGTCTTCTTTACAATGCAATTCTACATGTCCAGATCTTGTTCCACATTTCTCTCTCCTCCTTCTGGGACGTGATTTTTTTTATTTATTATTTTTATGGCTACATAAAAATAACATAAGGTACAAGAGGGCAAGCAGAACACACAGGCTTCTTTAGGCCTACTTTCAGAACTGGCAAACCTTGCCTTCCACCCATATGCCTTAGCAAAATCAAGTTACATGTCCGAATATAACGTCAAGGAATGGGGAAGTACAATTGCCCATCATAAGGCCATAGCAAGGCTGTGGATGACAGGCATGGAGAAGATTGCATGAATTCCCCTAACTGTATACTTCTTCTTGTATCATAACTTTTGCAGTGTGATTTTGATTATTCTTTCATCAAGAGGTGGAATGTGTTTCCCTACTCCTTGAATCTGGGCTGGATTTGTGACTTACATTGGCAATGAGGCTGTGTCAGAATGTGATGTGCCAGTTCTAAGCCTACACTTCAATGGACTTTGAATGTTTTTACTCTCTCGACACCTTGCTACTGCCATATCAGTAAGCCCGAGCTAGCCTGCTGGATGATGAAGGACGTACGGCTCAGTTACCACAATTGGTCTGGGGAGGGAGCTGTCAGACATGTGCGTAAGGCTGTTCTAGACCTTCCGGTTCCCAGACAACCCACCAGCTGTCCACAAATGTAAGAGGAAGCCCATCTGTGATCAGTGAAGCCTGGCACGAATCAGTACTGCCCAGCTGACCCACAGACTCATGAGCAAAAATAAATTCTTACTGTTTTAAGGCAATAGGTTTGGGGACTTTTAATTTTATACAAAAATAGTTTGTTGACACAATCACATCCAGCATCTAGCATGGCACAGAGGAGGGACTGACTGTTGAATAAATC
This sequence comes from Equus quagga, assembly GCF_021613505.1. Classification (NCBI taxonomy): domain Eukaryota; kingdom Metazoa; phylum Chordata; class Mammalia; order Perissodactyla; family Equidae; genus Equus; species Equus quagga. The sequence goes on from NC_060271.1 coordinate 50,726,730, forward strand.
ATGGAACTCTCTAAGTTATAGAAGCAATGAACTCTCTCCTTGGAAAGATGAACACGTGTACAAACACACAGAATGTTGCATATGATATCAAGGAAGTCATGGACCACCTGGCTTGTCTATGGACTCCAGTGCATTATCTTTTTAGACCTATAATAAGTGAAAAAAAAGAAGAAAACCACCCCATTGTTTTTACATATCTATACCTGCCTACGCATAAAACATGCTGTATTTAAAATGCATATGCAAATTATATGTATGGTTAGTATGAGTACTGATAAAAAGCACAGCTCTAAAGTACTCTTACACATTTTCTTATGAAATGTGAAGCAATTTTATTTCAGTTCTGCCTCACACATTGAGCTAATAACAAGTGGAAGAACACTGGGGGACCAAAGAGAGGCTAGCCAGGAGCCTCTTAGGGAAGCTGAGACTAGAAAGTCACATAAACAGTTTATGGAGACAAGAAATAAACTTATTTCATGACAAATTTAACATTTTTCTAAGGTGGAAGCTGCAAATTTCCCTATATATGACCTCTGCTTGAGCCCTCTATCTGACATTAGATAGTTGTATGACCAGGATGCTCCTTATTGTTTGAAATCTCCAATTAAAAAAATCTGTAAAGTGCTAAGTAAGGGGGTTGATGTACCATATTTGCTGACTTTTAAGGTTCTTACTCGTTCTAGACTTTTTATGCTTTTTTTTTTCTCTTCTGGGCCCACTTAGGAATCAGGTTTATCTCTATTATTAAAATATCAAAGAATGGAGATCCATTTCAATATTAGTAGTATAAAGAGCTCCATGGTCCTGTTCCCCAGTGAAATAAACATAGCTGATTAAAATTATACTAAAAAACATCATTTAAATTCAGGAAATTGTCTTAAGAACACATAGCAAGTGAAGAAACTTTTGTTTTCTATTAAAACTTGGTAAAAACAATGAGAAATGGTGGAATTTGAATCATGACTCACTTCCTCTTTCCTTTCTCACAGCTCAAAATGATGGAAATTCCACTCCAGGTGTATGCAGCCAAGAACACAATGATCTCTCTCTCCACCACTCTCAGTTGAGGGCTATGCTGTCTCCCTGTGAGGGGCAGGCTATCAGAATTTCTCACCCTCTCAGCTTTTTGTTGTAGAGCCCAAATTCTGGGCAAGTCCTTCTGAGCGGTCAGGGCACCCATTCTCCACCCAGCCTCTGCTAATAGAACAGAGACTGTACCTCAGGACCTCAGGTGTGGCACTCCAGCAACACTGGGACTCTGATACCCTTGACCTAGTTTACTTGTAGGGAAAGTAAGCTGGGAAAACCTGAGGCTACTGCTCTCACCCAGTGCCCTACTCTTAAAGCAGGGTGACACTCCAAGAGAAGCAGGACACTGTATCCACCTCTAGCTCCAGAGCCGTGGCTCAGAAATTTTAGCCAGGAGAAGAGGTAGGACATAAAAACAGAGAGTTCTAAAGCTCTCTCCAAAGGAACTGACTTTATTTAAAAGAGTGTAAAGAAGTTCAAGCTTAAGGGCACTCTCAAAAACAATGGGGATGTGGGTGGTAGGCAATTAAAAGGAGGCTGGAAGCCTTTTGATAGCAAAAGCCAACTTGTAGGCCAGCTGCTTTACCAGACAGAACTGGGAAAAAGACAGCTGGGAAGAGCTCTTCTGGAGTCAGAGCAAACCTCAAAGACTGGCCTCAAAGGCACCTGTATTTAATTGGATCAGACTGGCCTGGAGTATTATTGAAAACAATAGAGCAATCATCTGGAAGTTAGTGGAGGCTAATTTTGGCTGTGATTATGGAAAAAGACAGTCAAAGAGTGCCTCATAACATCTCTGTCAGCACAGGTTGACATCATATGCCCAAGGTGAGCCCTCTGAGAAGTGATATCAGAGGCTTTATACTTTGGGAGAAATAGACTACTAAAATAGTTCAGCCAGTCATGAAACAGATAAATAAGCAAATGGTAAAAAAACCAAGTAACAAGCCCTTGATGGGGAGGATCAGTATCTAGAGTTGCTACAATATATTAACCAAAATGTCCAGATTAAAAAAAAATGAGGCTTTCAAAGAAACAGGAAAGTATGTTTATACACAGAAAGAAAATCAAGAAACTGCCTATCAGAAAGCTCAAATGTCAAATCTAAAAGGAAAGACAATGAAAGCAGCTATTATAAATATGTTCAAAGAACTAAATGAAACCATGCTTAAAGAAGTAAAAGAAAGTATGATGACAGGTCTCACCAAACAGTGAATCTTAATAAAGGGAGAGAAATAATTAAAAAAAGAACCAAATGGAAACTCTGGACTTGAAAAGTAAAGTAATTGCAATAAAAATTTTACCAGAGGGTCTCAACAATAGCTTTGAACTGGCAGATGAAAGAATTAGTAAATCTGAAGATAAATTGATAGAAAATATGTAATGTGAAAAACAGAGAAAAAGAATGAAGAAAGTGAGAAATGTGGCACACCATTAAACACACCAATATATGCACAGTGTGAGTACCAGGGGGAGAGGGAAAAAAAGCAGCAGAAGATATTTAAAGAAATAATGGCTGAAAGCTTCCCAAATTTGATGAAAAATGTTAATATACATATCAAGAGGCTCAACAAGCTACAATTAGGATAAACAGAAAGCAATCTACACACAGACACATTATAGCAAAAATGCCAAAAGCAGAAGACAAAGGAGAAAAATGTTAAATATGGCAAGAGAAAAATGACTCCTCACTTACAAGGGAACCCCAAAAAGATTAACAGCTGACTGCTCAGCAGAAACAACAGAGGCCAGAGGCAGTGGGGTGACATACTCAATGTGCTGAAAGAAAAAAATTGTCAACAACAATTTTATATCCAGCAAAATAATCTTTCAAAAATGGAGAAAAGACATCCCCAAATTAAAAAAACGGAGAGAATTTGTTCTTAATAGACCTCCTTTGTAAGAAATACTAACGGGAGTTTTTTTTCTGGCTGAAAGAGAGTGACTACACACAGTAATTCAAATTCACATGAAAAACAAAGAGTTCCATTAAGACAATCATATAATTATAAATGATAGTAGAAATGCATATTTTTTCTCTTTTGTCCTCTTAACTTATTTAAAAAGTAATTATATAAAACAATATGTATATAATTGTATTGTTGGGTTATAACATAGAAAAATGCTATATATTTGCTAATAACAGTACAACGGAGGTGAGTAGGAGCAAAGCTATAATAGAGTAAGAATTGAAACCACATGGTACCTCAAATCTGCAGGAACAAATGAGGAGAACCAGAAGTGATGAATAAGAAGGTCAATGCAGCATATTTTTGACAGAGTTTGTATACTTATACACTTTGTATACTTTCTCTCCTTTCATCTCTCAGTTACTTTAGTAGACATGAAATTATATAAAGTAATAATTATAACAATGTCTTGCTGGGGTTGTAAATAAGTAGGTGTAACATCAATAACAATAACGCCACTAAAAGGGGAAAAAAGGAATAGAGCTATATAGTAGTAACATTTCTAGATATTACTGAAATTAAATTAGTATCAATTTGACGTTGATTCTGATAAGATGTATATTGTAAGCCCCAGAGCAAACACTAAGAAAAGAACTCAGAAAATATAGTGAAAAAACATTAACGGAATTAAAATGTTACAACAGAAAATATTCAACTAATGCAAAAGAAAGACTAAAGGAGAAATAGAGGAACAAAAAAGACAGTAGGCACATAGAGAACAAAACGTAAAATGGCAGACTAAATCTAACTAACCAATAAGAATATTAAATGTGAATGTAATCAACAATCCAATCAAAAGGCAGAGACTGGCAGAATAAAAAATTACAAGACCCGACTATATCCTTTCTGCAATAAGAACACTAAAGATACAAAGATATACATAGGTTGCAAGTAAAAAGATGGAAAAAGGTATATTGTGTAATCAGTAACCATAAAAAAGCTTGAGTGGCTATATTACTATCAGACAAAATGGACTTTTAAACAAAATATGTTACTGAGGTATATAGCGACATTTTATAATGATAAAAAGGCCAATCTATAAAAAAGATATAATAATTATAAACACATGTGTACCTAAAAATAGAGCCCCCAAACACATGAAGTAAAAACTGACAGAATGGAGGGTGGACTAGACAATTCTAGAACAACAGATGGACACTTCAAAACTCTAATTTCTTTAAAAAATAGAGCAAATAGACAGAAGATCAACAAGGAACTAGAGACTTGAATAACACCATAAATAGATGTCTGTAGAACACTACACCACCAACAATAGAATACACATTGTTTTCAAGCGAAAATGGAATATTCTCGAGAATAGACGAGATGCTTTGCCACAAAACAAACCTGAACATGTTTGCATGGATTAAAATAATACCAAGTTTAATGGGGCCGGCCCAGTGGCATAGTGGTTAAGTCTGTGTGCTCTGCTTCGGTGGCCCAGGGTTTGAGGTATGGATCCCTGGCGTGGACTTACACACTGCTCATCAACCCATGCTGTGGCAGCATCCCATACACAAAAATACAGGAAGATGTGCATGAATGTTAGCTCAGGGCCAATCTTCCTCATCCCCCTCCCCAAAAAAGTCATAACAAGTATTGTTTCAAATTACAGTGGAATGAAATTAGAAATCAATAACAGAAGGAAATGTAGGAAATTCACAAAAATGTGGAGTTTAATAACTTATTCCTAAATAACCAATGGGCCAAAGAAATCATAAGGGAAATTAGAAAATACCTTGAGATGAAAGAAAATGAGGACCCAATATTCTCAAACTTACTAGAAGCAGTGCTTAGAAAAATTTTCAGCTATAAATACCTAGTTAAAAAAAGAAAGATATTAGTTAAATAACATGACCTTCCACTTTAAGACATGGAAAAAAGAAGAGCAAACTAAACCTAAAGCAAACGGAAGGAAGGAAATAATAAAGATTAATAAAACAGAGGCTAGGAAAACAATAGGAAAAAGCAATGCAAACAAAAGTTGCTTCTTTGAAGAGATCAACCAAATGGGCAAACCTTTAGCGTGATTGACAGAGAGAGCTTGAGCTCAAATTACTAAATTCAGGAATTAAAGAGGAGATATTACAAATGACCTCACAGAAAGTAAAAGGATTATAAGGGAATATTATGAACAACGCATGCCAATTGTTAGATAACTTAGATGAAATCAACACATTTCTAGAAAGAGACAAACTATTGACACTGACTCAAAAAGAAATAGAAAATCTATGTAGATCTCTCCACTCCTATAAAGATAGCCAAAAGAATTGAAAATATGTACTTAAACAAATACTTGCACATGAATATTCATAGCAGTACTATTCACAGTAGCCAAAAGGTGAAAAGAACTCAAATGAACCAGTGTATGGATTAAAAAAGTTGTGGTATACATATATCATTGAATATTATTCAACCATACAAAGGAATGTAGTACTGATACACACTACAAGGCAGTGAACTTGGAAAACACGCCATTTGAAAGAAGCCAGACACAAGAGGTCACATATTGTATACTTCCATGCGAAATATCCAAAGCAAGCAAATCCATAGAGAACACAGATTGGTGGTTGCCAGGGGCTAGAGAAAGGGAGGAAGGGGGGATAATGGCTTAATGGGTATGCGGTTTTATTTTGGGGTGATGAAAATATTTTAGAACTAGAGGTGGTGGTATCACCACATTGTAAATATACTAAATGCCGCTGAATTGTTCATTTTAAAATGTATACTTTGTTTGTCATGTGAATTTCACCTTAGTTTAAAAAAATAAAGGAAAGAGATGGATAATTGGGAAAAGAAGACATATTCTAGAACTTAATTTTTAAAAAATCTTAAGAAACTTTCATCCTGTAGAGTGGGAAATAGAGCAATGAATTACTAAACTGGTATTTCTGTGTTTTTGAGTTAGTCTGACATTGTTATTTTGGGGTCAGAAATCTCATTTTCAAATATTCGATGTTTCTGGTTGTGCATAATTGATTAGCCTATCTGAAAAATGGGAATAACAGCAATCATACCTGCTCTGTGTACGTCGTTGAGTAGTTTTAAAGATCAAATGAGATATGCCCACGGGAGGAAATCGCTTTGTAATGTGTATGAATGCAGGATGTTACTCAGTCCTGCCGTGTGGCCCTGTTCCGGGGGTTACCATCTATTTAGACTACTGTTAATGCACCTCTGCTATGGCGCATTGCAGCCAACTTGACCATTATTGTACACTATGCCTCGCTTGAATGCAGGTATAGCATTAGTAATAAGTGAATCTTATTTACTCTATTTTTATTTAGAAAATAGGAAGTCATTTGGAAAAATAAGTTTTTGGAAAGATAAACGGGAAGAGTTTTTCAGGGCAATGCTTTTTTCTCTTGGGATCTTATTCTAAGGTATTCAAAGCTGCTTTAGGACATATTTTAGTTTGGTGGCTTCTGCCTTTACTTGTTTTACTTTCCTGGTTTCTGCTACTTCTGCCACCAACAGAATGAGGTATTTAATGGATGTATTTTCCCAGTTACCCATCTTGATCTGTTTAATGTGCTTTCTCCTTTTAAAAAGTGAATCAAGGAGAGAAATAACAGACTCTTTGTCCCCAGCTGTAAATCTGATCTTGCCAGTGACAGGGTTAAATGTCGTGGGTGGGTCAAGTTGTTATTTTACTGTTGCCATTTTGAACAGCCTATGACCTACCAGTTCTTTACTCTCAAAGCTGCTACAGTGCTAATGCAGGGTCAGCTATAGTCAGTGTAAGACTCTGCTTAAATGAACACCTGGTCCCACTCAGCTGGCGGGGTGGGGGGGGGGGGGGGTGGATGTCCACAGGTGGATCTTATTAAGCCTACCAAGCCAGGGTTATTTATTGACAGCCTCACCGTAGTGGTTTAGAGCTCAGAACAGCTTCCTCTGGGAAGGTCTAATACACACCAATAAATCTCAGTCTAAGCAATGTCGCCATTCAAGATGTATTGTGTTTTGTTCATTGCACAGAGGGTCTGTCTCCTTAGGATACTTTAAAAGTATATTTGCTTACATTGTAGAATTAATACATATTCATTATGAAAAAATAAAAAAACCATACAAACTAATAAAATGCTTTACTATTCAGAAGTAATCAGCTATCATATTGTGTATACACAGAGAGATGCACAAACACATTTTAAAATTGCACCATAACTGGATATTGTTTTGGAACACACTTTTTACCTCCAAAATGCATAATTTGCACCTTTCCATTCAGCAAATGTTTCCAGGATATTATTTTTAATTACTATGCAACATTCCATTGTACATATCATGGCACACTTAATCAATCCTGTTTTTATGTATTTTGGTTATTTTCTTCAACTGCTTCTGAAAACGCAAACATTTATTTCATTCCAGGAATGATTTTAGGATAGAAACAGGCTTTTTGATGAATTAGTCACCATTGACGATTTTGTATCCCTCTTCATTAAAAAATGATGACACTTTACTTAGTGTCTTTCACTCCCTCTTGGAGGCAGCTCTTCTCCATAGCAGCTTTCCTCCTCAGTGGGAAGCACACCTTTTATAACCTCATTGTCTCTAACGCATTCCCATTCTTTCTTTTCTGAGATTCACTTTTTTGCCTAAGCCCCCAAAACATGGTAATTATGTCTTGCTTTTTGTACCCATTCTTGGGGAATGTCTCCTGAGCCTCCTGGTGAGAATTCGGCTTTAGAAGAAGAAAACTTAGAGATTTCTATTCAGTGGGGGCATGCAAGAGAAGCAGCACTTCACAGCCTCAGCTGTCTTTGAACATTCACATTGGAGTCTGTTTTCCTGTGATTAATGAACGCTAATGGTTTCCTCCAAGATTTGTAAAGGGATTGGTTTGTTGACTTCTTTTTTATCACAAAGGTGTTAGAACAAATTCCCAGAAAAGGGGATTTGCGTTTTCTACTAGGACTTTCCTTGGAGGAATTAAAGCTCTATCTATTCAGAAACACACCATGAGTTTAGTTTCCAAAAATAGGTAAAGAGAGCTCAAGAAGGAAATTGGAAAATCATGCCTTGGCTTTAGACAAAACAATAGAAGATCTGTAAAGTTTGTGTGCTCATACACTCGTACACTTAGAAGAATGGCAAAGATTGATAGAAGTTTTACTGATATAAGGGCCTTTTAAGTTACCTAGTATACCTGCATTTTATAATTAAGGAGATCAAGCCCATGATATATTAAAAGCCTGTTTTAAGCTCACATAAACTAATTATAATTAGTTTTACCTAAATCAGAATCAAGGTCTTTATTTTCTGATTTCCATTTTCTTTTCCATAAAATCCAGTTGTAGACTAGTATGCAATTCATACCACAGTAAAAGGTAGTTACCATTCTCCAATTGCCTAGAAAGCCAAGGGAAGTTTCAAGAGGAGGTAAGGAATAATGGTCTTGGGAGTAGAGCACTGAGAAATCAAGAGTGTGAACTCCAGAGCCCATGCAGTTTTTAGATTCCAATACCTCCAGTACAACCACTAGATAGCTATGTGATCTGGTCACCTAACAGCTTCTTTGTGTCTTCTGCTCAGTAAAATGGAAATAATAGTAATAACAATAATATTTCATAGGGTTGTGAGAATTAACCTATTTAAAGCACTTGCAAGAATGCCTGTGCATTTATGCTCAATGCCTGTTAGACTCGGTTGTGCTGCTGTTTCTTTGCCAGGGTGGTCGAGGTGAAATGGTCTGAACTTGTATGGCTATGGGTTAACCCTACTCCTCAAGTTACCAATTGTGTGACCTAGGGTAAGTTACAATTTTCTTTAAGCATCAAGTTTCTTCATCTATAAAATAAGCACAATGATATGTCTTTGTCACAGAGTCAATATGAGGATTAAATGACACAATCCATGCAAAGTGTTTACTAAAGTATCTGGCACATAGTAAATGCTCACTAGTTGTTGTTACTAATGGTTATTGTCATTAATATTAAACTGAACTTTTCCAACCTAGCCTTTGAGCGGTTACTATTACTTATTAGCCTTAAATTCTACCATATGGTTGCTCACAGAATGACAGTTGAAGGTCATGCATATTTGCCATAAGAAAACAAGCTGAAAATAGGCCATATGGTTGTTAAATTGTATTGGATTTCTCTCCAGATCACCATGCCCAGAGCTCTGCAAGTACTAAGTGTATAGAACTGTTTTCTTTTTGATGATGGTGGTGCCTGTGGTACTTTATCTTCATGGCCTTGCCAATGGCACTTCTACGTTTAGAGAAAACATTGCAGTGGATGAGTAGGTTCAAGGTTGTTTTAATTTTAACAAATACTGATATTCTGTCAGATACATTCTGTAGCAGCAGAACTACAGGCTTCTTATTGTGAATTAAATGGGGTTGAAACAATCAATCTCTTTAATTTGGCATAGTTCCTATGCTCATTACTTTTAGAAACTGTCATTTTTTTCTCAGATTCTCAAGGACGAGAGCTAAAAATTCACATGTTTTCTCCTGATTCTCAGGCTGTCCACTAGGACCTGCTGGGGAATGGATAGCTTATTTGCCCTCCCTTCTACCTATTTGAAATGTTCAGACATCAAAGAGTGAACGTGATGCTTTTGGCATTTCTGGTCACAAAGAATGTGTCTGGTTGAAGCTCACTGTTGAGACAGTTTTATCACCAGAATAATTAATGTTTTAGCTGGGATACTCATTCCATGTTGCTTCTGGCTGTGAATTTTGATTAGATGTTAAGAGAAGAGGATTTCATTAGCAGCTCACCAGAGATGTTGTTACTCAATTGCTTATGAAAACAAATAAGGTACTTTGTGACTGAGTGTGATTGTCCTGGGTTTGTTTTTCCCCCGTTTTGACCCAGCTGGTTGGTTGCTACTGTAATAAAAATGATACGATTTGAGCTACTTTAGTAGCAGACGTGATTAGGCCATGAAGGTCACGAGCTTACGTCATCAGATTCTCTTCTCAGCACTCTGCCTCCGACCCTGGAATTACTAATCTCATTACTGGAAAAGACTCTTCCCTTGATTTATAATTGCATAATGACTCCATTCCTTAGTTCCAAAAGAAATTAGCCATCACAGCTTGTTCTTTTGGTTTCTTTGAGCAAGGTCAAAAGAGGGTCCCAAAGAAGGCTGAACAAGACTGAATTCTTCATCATCCTCCAGGTTATAACTTATTTCACTAAAACTATAATTTCCCTTTACTTTTCTATATTAAACCTTGGTTTATAACATTATCTCAGCAGCACACATAAAAAATCCTTAGGAAGTGAAATTAGTTATTGTAAGCCCAGACTCCACAAAGTGTATGCTCTGTCGAGAGGTGGGGAAAATGTATTGTCTAACCTGGGTCTCTCTTTAGAGAAGGCTGTATATAAAGGAAGATTCCTGGGTTATCAATTCATATTTGTGGATATTTTGTTTAGGTACATTTTGTTCCTTGCCTAAATTTATTTGCGTACATAATAATATTTTTAGGTTGCACTATTATACAACCTAAAATTTTTTAGGTTTTAACATTTTTGGTTTCTTAAGCCTTTATGATACTTCTGGATTATGAGAGCCACATTTTGAGTTCATTTTGTTTTTCTCAGATGGTGATAGTAGGCAAGAAATGTGGCAAAGAGGTTGACAGTTGATTTTTATTATGATATTCATTTCTGCCTATAAAGAAAGTCAGAACAACCCATTTACTTAGTCATGGCAATTAAGCAGCCTGCTTTACATGGCTAGCTCTAGAGTTCTTTGTTCCAAGCTGGTGCATAAAAAGGTGAGAAGAACCTATCTGTTCAGGCTCAAGAAGAGCTTCAACTAATCCAGTGATGTAGAAATTTCTATCAGTTTGATTAAAAAAAAAGTTAATACTGGAAGAAACAAATAGATTAAAAAAAAACAACAAAGAAAGCTATAAATAAATGACAATAATAGAAAGATTTGTTGCATGCCTACTGTGTGCCTACAGTGTACCAGATACTATGCTAAGCACTTTACCTGCATTTTATCATCAAACCACACAATAAAACTTCAGGTAGGTTTAATTCTTATATGAACACAACTTGACCACGTTGCACGGATGACTGGCTTGCTCCATTGCAATCAATGAATGTGGTCTATCACTCCACTTACTTAGATCTTTAATATCTCTTAGCAATGTTCTGTAGTTCTCCGTGTAGGAGATCCCATATATTTTTTAAAATTTATTCTCAAGTATTTTATTTTTTTTGCCACTACTATAAATTAATCAATATTCTAATTTCAATGTCTCATTGTTTACTTCTAATATATAAAAATGAAATAGAATTTTCTATATTCACTTTGTTTCCAGTGACCTTGCTAAATTCACTAGTAATTTTTGCATATATTCCTGAGGATTTTAAAAGTAAATAAACATGCTATCTGCAAATGGAGAGAGTTTTACTTCTTAACTTCAGATTGTAATGCATTTTATTCTCTTGCATTATTGCAGTGGTTAATAATGGGGCTGATTTTGCCCCCTTGGGGACACTTGGCATTGTCTTGTTGTCCGGTTTTCACAACTGAGAAGGGTGCTACTCGCATGCAGTGGGTAGAGACGAGGCATGCTACGAAACATTGTACAAAAAATATCTAGCCAAATATATTTGGTTTAGAAATTTTGCATCTGTAACGTTTAGGGATATTGATTTACAGTTTTCTTGTAATATTTTTGGGTGATAGTGTTAAGGTAAAGTTGGCCTCATAAAACCAGTTGGGAAGAATTCTATTATTTTCTATTTTCTGAAAGATTTTTGGTAGAATTGGCATTGTTACTTAAAGTTTTGGTAGAATTCATTAGTGAAGCCATCTGAGCCTGCAGTTTTCTTACAGGAAGGCTTTTTGTTTTTAAGATTGGCACCTGAGCTAACATCTGTTGCCAATCTTCTTTTTCTTCTTCTTTTTTTCTTCTTCTCGCCAAAGCCCCCCAGTACATAGCTGTATATTTTAATTGTAGGTCCTTCTAGTTCTGCTATGTGGGATACTTGATGAGTGGTGCCATGTCTGTGCCCAGGATCCAAACTGGCGAAACCCTGGTCCACCGAAGTGGAGTGCATGAACTCAACCACTCGGCCCCCAGGTAGGCTTTTAATTGTGAAAAATTTCTTTAATAGATATGAAGCTATTTTATTTGTCTTTGGTTATGTTTTGGTAGTTTGCACTTTCACCTATTTCATGTAGATTTTCAAATTTATTAGCATAAATTTGTTGATAATGTTTTCTTACTATCCTTACCTATAGCTGTAAGTCATGTTCCATTCCTGATAGTAGTAATTTGTATTTTATCTCCGTCTGTTTTTTTCTGTCTTGATAAGTCTAGCTAGAAGTTTATCAATTTTGTTGATGTTTTCAACTAACCAGCTCCTGCATTGTAATTTTTGTTCTCTCAACTGCCTATTTCCAATTTCATCAATTTCTGTTCACATCTCCATTATCTCCTTTCCTCTATTATTTTGGATTTACTTTGCTCCTCTTTTTATAATGTCTTAAAGTGGATTTTTAGATAATTATTCTTGGATGTTTCTTCTTTTCTAACATAAGTATTTAAAGCTACAAAGTTCTCCCTAAGTACTGCCTCAGCTGCATCCCCCAAATTGTGATATATTGTTTGGGAGGCTGAATCACGGCCATTAAATATGTCCAGGTCCTAATCTCCATACCCTTTGAATATTATCTTAGAGGGAAAAAGGGACTTTGAAGATGTGATTAAATTAAGGACCTTGTGATTACTTTGGATTATCTATGTGGGTCCTATGTGATCACAATGGACCTTGTAAGATGGATACAGAAGGAGTCAGATTAGAGGTGAAGACGACATGATGATGGAAAGAGATTGGAGCGACACACTTTGAAGATGGAGGACAGGCCACAAGACAAGGAATGCAGGTGGCCACTGGAAGCTCAAAAAGGCAAGAAATTATCCCCTCAGAAGCTCCAGATGGAGCCAGCCCTGCTGACACCTTGACGTTAGCCCAGTGAAACCGATTTCGGACTTCTAAGCCTTCTAAACCATGAGATAATAAATTTGTGTAGTTTCAGGCCACAACTTATGCAGCAATTTGTTGCAGCAGAACCAGAATAATACATATTTTGGTACCTGGAAATGAAGTGCTTTTAGCCTGAAGGACTCTATTATTTTTTGTAGGGCAGGTATGCCAGTAATAAATTGTCTCAATTTTTATTTTATTTATCTAGATATGTCTTAATTTCTCTTTTATTTTTGAGCGATGATTTTCCTGGATATAGAATTGGTTGATAGCATTTTTCCTTTCATTGCTGTCAATATGTCTTCCCACTGCCTTCTGGGCCCCATGGCTTCTGATGAGAAGTCAGCTATTAATCTTATTAAGGATTTTTTTTCCTGTGATGAGTTGCTTTTCTCTTGCTGCTTTCAAGATTCTCTCTTTGTTTTTGGCTTTCCATAGTCTTACTATAATGTGTCTAGGTGAGGACCTCTTTGAGGTTATCCTACTTGGAGTTTTTGAAATTCTTTGTGTGTAGATTAGTGTTTTTGATCAATTTTGGGAAGTTTTGAGCCATTATTTCTTCAAATATTCTGTCTTTCTTATTCTCTTTCTCCTCTCTTTCTAGGATTCCTATTATGATCTGCTAGTACATTTGAAGATGTTCCACATTTCTCTGAGGCTCTGTTCATTTTTCTTCATACTTGTTTCTTTTTGTTGTCCATATTGGATAATCTCAACTCGTCTGTTTAAAGTTATCTGATTCTTTCTTCTGCCTCTCCAAATCTACTATTTAGTCACATTTGTGTATTTTTCATTTCAGTAATTGTACTTTTCAGGTTCAGAATTTCTATTGAAAAAACAATTTCTATCTCTTGATAGTTTTGTAATTCATGAGACATAATTCTCTTGCTTTTAAAAACTTCTTTAGACATCATTTTCTTAATTCTTTGATTATATTTGTAACAGTTGATTTAAAATCTTTTCCTAGTAAGGCCACTGTCTGCGCTTCCACTAGGGTAGTTTTCTTCTTCTTTTTTTCTCCTGTGTGTGGGTCATGCTTCCTTTTTCTTTGCATGTCTCATATTTTTTTTGCTGTTGTTGAAACTGGACATTTTAAACAATGTAAACTGACAACTCTGGGGGAGATCCTTCCACTTCCTTCAGGGCTTTTGTTGTAGCTGTTTGGTCTCATTTTTGTTGTTGTTGCTGTTTGTTTAGCGACTTTCCTTGACTAATTTTCAACATCTATGTTTTTTAATGTTTTCAGCCACTGACTTCTCTGCTCATTTAGCTTAGTGGTCAGCTAATTGTTAGATGGAGATTTCCTTAAATGCTGTGAACCAACAGGTCTTCCTTTGTCTAGGGACTCTGTGTGTTTGTCATGGGCTTTCTTTCAATGCCCCAACCAGGCGGCTTACAACTCTGCCTTAGCCTTCACTTCCTATTTGTGCAGAGCCTCAAGATTTGCTGGAAGTGAGAGATTTGGGCCTTCTCAGGTATTTCTTGGGCATGTAGACAGCTCTGCACATGCATATGGCCTTCTAGATTCCAAGAAACATATTAGAGCTTTTTGAAGTTCCCTGTGTGCATTTCATTCCTCAGTTTTTACTTTTCTTAATTTTTGTCAGTCTCTTGTTAGTCTCAATTGGTATTGCTCCCTTGGGTAGCTGCAGTGCTAAATAACTTCTGCTGGTCGTTTTTGACGGATGCCCTGGAAATGGAGTTCATCACCCTTAATGAGATCTAATTCAGGTAAAATAAAGACAGGCTCTGAGAATGAAGCTTTTCATGGAGATTTCAGAATGTTCAAATGGTGAGAATTCTCTGGGGTGAGGCTTTCTGGGGAGTTTCAAACTTCTTACGCCCCCTCCAATCCTTGCTAAGCTACTGATTTTCCTAGGAGTTCCAAGTTCTTGTAGATGCAAGGCTGTTGGTTTTCAAGGCTACTGTGGAGTTGGAGAGAGGATGATAAGAATAGGGCAAGTTAAAATGCCTCAAACCTCACTGCTGTCATTCAGATTCAGACAATTTTCTTGAGCAAACACTCCTCAGATCATTGCAAGTATTTGGCTAATTTATAGAGTTATGAAAAAGTAGATTGTAATAATTTTTCCTGAGTTTTCATTGTTTTTATGGAGGAGCAGATATTTGGATGTCTCTGCTCCATTATTCCAGAAGTACCATTTACCTTCATTCTTGAAGAATATTTTTGCTGCTTATAAATTTCATGATTGGCTTTTTTTTTTTTTAGAACTTTAAATATATTATTTCTTTGTGCTTTGACCGCCATAGTTTCAGGTGAGCAATGACTGGATTTTTGAATCTTTGTTTCCCTGTTTGTAATTTTCTTTGCTTAAAATCTTTTCCCTTTATTTTGTTTTTGTTAGCAGCTGATTATGATGTCCCTAGGCATGGTTTACTTCAAATTTATCCTATTGTGTTTGGTCAAGATTCTTAAAAATTGGCAAATTTATGTTGATCACAAAATTTAGAAAGTTTTGACTGTTGTTTCTTACTACCTCTTTTTCTTTTCTGTCTCATTATTTCTCCTGTTTTATGGGACTCCGACTGAATCTTCATTGGGCTTTTAAAACTTGTCCCACTAATCTTTGAGGTTTTGGTAATTTAAAAATATTTTTTCTCTCTCTCCTCTTAAGAATGAATGATTTCTATTTATCTTTTTTCTACCTCACTGACTGTCTTTTCAGTCATAACCATTTTGTTATGAAGAAAGTTTTGAGAAATACCAGATATTGTGATTTTAATTTTTAAATTTCCATTTGATTCTTTTTATATTTTATAATCCTCTGTTGAAAATTTCTATTCTTTTCATTTATTAAGAGCACATTTTTTCTTACCTCATTTGATTAGTTATAGAACCTGCCATAATTTCTTGTCTGGTAATTCCAGTATCAGAGTCATCTCAGAGCTGCTTATTTTGATTGTCTTTTCCTTTGGAATGAATCACACATTTTTGAATCATCATATACAAGTAATTTTGGATCGAAACCATGTGAATGTCATGTCATATAATTCTGGGCTCTATTATAATCTTCCACCAATTAACTTGGTTAGACTCATACTGAAGTTGTAACGTCTACAGGAACTGGAAGGAGGTGGGAAGTTTAGAGCTTAGACCAGTTCTTTAAGCCTTAACTGCAAACTGCTTTCAGTTTATCACACACATCTGTGGCTCAAGGGTTAGCCAGAGGCTTAGTCTGAGCTTATACACAGAATTAGGGAACCCCAGAAGGGGTTCACTGGTTGTCTCTATTTTGAGGTTTTCCTTTCAGTCTCCAGTGGACCTGGTTGTTTTGGCCTTTGTCCTGCTCCTTCTGGTCTGGAAAATGGTGGACTTTCTATCAGGGTTTGAGCTGCTCTGCATCAATCCTGCCACAACAGTAGTTGCTGTCCAGATAATCCCCATGCTGGTACCTCGGTCCAAGTTTTGACTCCCTTCCATAATTTGTCTGCTTTTGTTCAATCTCCAGAGCTTTCAGGTAGTTGTGTTTTATATTCTGCCCAGAGTCTATAGCTGTTATTTGTGGGAGGATTGATTTGTTATGTGCTTTCTTCTGCATATAAGACATGGAACTCTTGGCTTGATTTTGAATTTCTCTTCCCCTAAGATTAAAGTATTCAACACAATGATCTGTCCTGTCTGAGGATTTACCAGATGTCATTGTCAATGTGCGTGTGTGTGTGTGTGTGTGTGTGTATGCAGGCTCTTGTGTTCTGTTGTCTCTTTCCTACTTCCAGAACTCAGCTGCAATTTTGGCTTATCAGCTCTGCTGAAGTGCGGGACCTGAAATGGGTCTGGTCTTGAGGCAGTGTGGGTGGTGTGCTGCTGTGGAAGCTCCCCTGTGAATGTAGCTTGTTCTGGGGCTGAGCAGGGGACAGGGGAATCTAGGCCACTCAAAACTTTCGGTGGAACATGAGCAGATTTCATACTTTCAGTGTCTTACCTTCTGCTTTCCTATAAGATGCCCTTTATTTAATTGGTATCAGCATCTAGAGCCTGGACACCATAATATCATACTTATGAACACTCTAAATATAGTAAGCACAGTAGCAAAGGGTTACTCTCTTGGTGGAAAGACTGCTGATAGTATGAAAAACTGGTGGAGCTCTTGATGGTTCCAAGAAATGAAATTCTCCAGTTCAAAGTCTGAAAGGGCCAGGTTGATATAAAGAATATCTTCCTTTCTCTGCCTCTCTCCCTTTCCCATTGACTTCCTGCCAATACTAGAAGCTTTGCCCACTCTAATTATGTAGGCTAGATCAATAATGGAAATGAATGTACTAATGCTAAGGTAATAAAGTTAACAGCTGACTTAAATTATTCAGTATTGATTCTCAATCTCCTTATGTTTGAACATTTCCATATGAATGCTTGTTTCAAGGGAGTTAATATGGGCTCATAGCCAATTCTGAAGTATAGTTACACACCCCCTCCACACACGTGTGTATATAAGTATGTATATATGTGTGTATATGTATGTTAGAAACACATATGTATATTTATACTTATTTTTCTTATAATAACTCCTCAAAGAAGGGTCTGATTAAAGGGGAACAATAATCTGCCTTTCCCTGCCTTGAAACGCTTGTTATGTATGAAGATAAATGCTTCTGCATTTTTTTGAGTCAGAAAATAATCAGACTACACTTTAATAATGGAAACTCAGTGACAAGAACAGGCAAGATGAGAATATTGCTTGTTTCTGTGCTGATCTGACCAAACATAAGGATTACTCAGTGATGCAGGAAGGGTGTGGATAGACTTGAGATTGTTAGAGCAAAGAAACTGAAGTAGGGATAAAGCCCAATGCCCAAAGACTACCAGGAATACACACGTAGTGAAAAGTTCAATTTATTAACTTGCTACAGCAAGATATCACCAGAAGCATGGGCATCTCCGCAAGAGGAATGAAGAACGGATATGTTACAAGGCTTGTGCTTGTGCTGGGTGATTCAGGGGACGCTTAAAGAAATGAGGGTTTATTCCAGATTGGATGCTGCAGGAAGCAGATGCAATTGGATAATCAGGGTATCTTTTCTTCTCCCCTTGAATTTTTAAGAAGAGTTTTATTGAGATATAAGTCACGTAACATACAATCCACCCATGGGAAGTATACAATTAAAGGATTTTAGTAAATTCACAGTGAGAGATTGAATAAACAAATGGGCTATGGTCAGACCATATATAAAAATAGAACTCTGACCCACAATCTTCAGCAACCAACCCAGGAAGCCAGCCTACTCTCTCTGTCAGACTTGAAGGAAATCAGGCCACTATCTGTAGCAAACAGTACAGAAGGCTAAATAATAACACCTATAGAAACCAGCGGCAAATGGCCAGCAGTTGATTAATAACTGACAGATTTCCTAATTTTTATCCTTGCTTCCAACTTATGATCAACCAGATAAAGCCAAAAATGCACCCCTAACCAATTACATAGCATTCCTTGCTTCTGATTAGCCTACCTACAGCTTCCCCATGCCAACAGCCTCCAATCAGGGCACGCCTGAAGCCTTCCTTTTTTTCCATAACAAAGCCTTCCCACTCCGACTACTTTTGAGTCTGCCAAACACAGGTGATGGTGGCCGACTTCTTTGCTGTATCAAGCTCTGAACAAGTAGCCCTTATTTGTTTTCATTTAATTGGCCTTGCTTTACTTCCACAACAGTCGTGTGCATCCACCACCACAATCATTTTAGAACATTTTCCACTACCCCTAAAGAAACCCTGTACCTGGTGTTATCTCCCCTATACCCCAATCTCCCCACGGGACCTAAGCAATCACGAATCTACTTTCTGATCTGTAGATCTCCTGACTCTCTACTTTCCTTTGAATGGAATCATATAATATGTGGTCTTTTGTTCTTGGTTTCTTTCACTTAGAATAATTTTTTCAAGATTCATCCATGTTGTAGTATGTACCAGTACTTCATTTCTTTTTACAGCTGAATGCTATTTCATTGTATGGATAAACGACACTTTGTTTATCCATTGTCCTTCAATAGATACTTAAGTTGTTTCTACCTTTTGTCTGTATGGATAATGCTGTTATAAAGACTGGGGTATCTTAATTTTTATTTATCATCCTGGATGAATTAAGTGAGGTTAGAGTTGTCACCGATAAAGAAGCAATAGTCACTCATGTTAGGAGGGGAAGAAGAGCGTTTGGATACTTTGTGGTACCATAGCATCCTTGTTTTTGTTTCGTGTTCAGACATGACTGCAGAGTGGTCTTGTTTTGTCTTGTTCCATCATAATCACAGAGTGGCCTTGTCTGTTTATTGTTGGGATTATTTATGCTCATTATGGAAGACTACAGCCTAGCTCCTAATTGCCAGATAAGGGTAGGTTTTCTACTTTCTTTCTTGTTCTCAGAGGTAAGTGGTCTCTCAAGCATGATATGTAAGGAATAGTTAAAGGAAATATAGATGATATGCTAGAAAAGATGTCAGTGAAAAATGAACACAGAAGCTGCACCATGACAAAAAAATGACACAGAATCTGTTTGATTCTGATTTACATAACTAGGAACTGTGAGGTGGAAGTTGTAGGTGGGCCAATTTCAGCTCAGTACCAGACAGTCCTGTTTACCAGCTTAACTGCCTGAAAATGGAGTTGAATGTCTAGGAAGCAAATGAATTTTTTACCTCTAGGTGTGTTTAAGTAAACCTGGCTTTCCTTTTATTTTAAAGATTGGCACCTGAGCTAACAACTGTTGCCGATCTTTTTTTTTCTGCTTTTTCTCCCCAAATCCCCCCAGTACATAGTTGTATATTTTAGTTGTGGGTCCTTGTAGTTGTGGCATGTGGGATGCTGCTTCAGTGTGGCCTGACTGAGCGGTGCCATGCCCGTGCCCAAGGATCCGAACCAGCAAAACCCTGGGCTGCTGAAGGGGAGCACGCAAATGTAACTGCTCAGCCTCGGGAGCCAGCCCCTGGCTTTCCTTTTGTTGGTGATTTTGCAAAGGAATTTCAGGCAAATGATAAAATCTTACCTCAAGATCTCTTCAAAGATTTTATTGAGTCTAAGTACTCTGAAGTTACTTCTCAAGAGGTGCCTCACACCTATAAGTGTTTCTCAGCTCTATTCTCCCACATAGTAGAGGAAAGGCAGCCTTTGTGATCTCTTACTGGCATAGACCATGTGGATTTAAAGCTAAAAGAGATAGAATTACCCTTCGTTTCTATGTATGTGTAGATAAATTGTTTTCTGGCAAATGTTACAAGATATTAAGAGAAACACAGTGACAAAGCACTAGAGAGAACGTGACCAACCTCTAAACATTCCTATTTACTTGGGTGATAGTTATTTTCTACAGCAGCTGTCCAAGACAAATGGCTCAGTGTTGTCACTTTCCTCTGGTTTCCATTATCCCCACCTGTACTGCCATTAGCAAACCTGGGACACCTGAGCACAGTGTTTTGCTTTGTTTTTGTCGAAAAGATCTTTTTAGACTCAGATTAAATGAAGTCAGTTTGACTCTGTTTCCTCATTTGTTCTTCTGCATGACTGAATTGACCACTTGGTCTACTTCATGGCATTTTTCAGCTCATTCTACAGTTTCTGCAAAGATGTACAAGCAAGGAAAAAAGAATAGACAAATCATGCCAGTGGGCAATTATTTACTAACTCTAATATGATAACTGGGTTCTCCCCACTGCCACCCCAGTCTCTGCCTTTTAACAAAAATGGTTCTCCATTAAATCAACTTTTTCCATTTATATTTTAAAATATTGGAGCCAGCCCAGTGGTATACTGGTTAAGTTTGCATGCTCTGTTTTGGCAGCCTGGGGTTTGGGGATTCAGATCCCAGGTGCAAACCTATACGCAGTTCGTCAAGCCATGCTGTGATGGCATTCCACATACAAAAAATAGAGGAAGACTGGCATAGATGTTGGCTCAGTGACAATCTTCCTCAAGCAAAAAGAGGAAGATTGGTAACAAATGTTAGCTCAGGGTCAATCTCCCTCACCAAATAAATAAATAAACAATAAAATAAAATATTGTTGCCCTCCATTTAGAGAGTGATTACAGAGACACACTGACAATGGGCACCTAGGAAAACCTACAGTGGCTTCATATTATCTTCAGAATAAGAATTTCTCCTTGGTACAGTATTCCCTGTAATCTAATCCCAACGCGCGTTTTTACGCTAATAACAATGGTGATGATGATGATAACAAAATTTACTGAATATTTTCCATGTTCCAAGCACTATTGAAGTCCTTCACAAAGATTATCTCATCCAAGCTCCGCATCATACCTGTAAATTTGGGAAGTTCTATTATATCTATTTTACAAATGAGAAAATTGAGGTTCAGACAAGTTAAATAACAATTTGCCCAAGAATACAGTTATTAAGTGGTGGATTTATATATAAATCCAGATATGGTTCTCAAGTTTATTCTTGTCTTTTTTTTTTGTTTAATTCTGCCTTGTGTATAACCTCTACCTTCCAGGAATATTCTCCTCTAGTGCATGACTACTGTCCCCCCAAATACTATAAGTTCTCTGTTTTTTCTTTCCTGTTCATGATCTGTCCACTGTCTCTTCTCCATTCCATTGAAAATCTTTCTTTCCAGTTAGTTCACTAGGAAAGCATCAGGGCAAATGTTATCTCTAGGAAAAGAGTCTCCAAAATTGACTGGAACAATCTCTGAAGCATAATTCATGGAAACTCATATGGTTGGGCCAATGTAGGTGCAGAGCCCCAACAAAAGTAATTGAGGACAATGACAATTAAGGAAAAGAAGGTATCCTGACAATGGGCAGGAACTAATATTTACCAAGAGTTTACTATGAGATGTATGACTTAACATTCACAGTAATCTTACAAGGGAGGGAACCATTTGTGGCAAGGAAACTTTAAGATGGCTCCCAATGATTCCCACCAACTGGCATTTATACCTTTGTGTAATCCTATCCCTTAAGTTTGGGTGGAACCCATGAACTTGCTTCTGACCAACACAATGTGGCAAAGGTCATGGGATGTCACTTCTGTTGGTAAGTTACTTACCATTGTGACTTCTGTTTTGCTAATCAAATCTCTCTTGCCTTCTTGGCTTGCATGCTTTGATGAAACAAGCTGCCATGTTGGAGAAGGCCAAGTGTCAAGGAAATGAAGTGACCTCTGGTCAAAAGTCAGCTAGAAATGGAGGCCCTCAGTCTAACAGCTCTTGGAAAATTGAATTCTGCCAACAACTGCACGAGCTTGGAAACAAATCCTTCCCAAGTCAAGACTTCAGATGAGAGCCCTCGATTGTGACCTTGCAAGAGTCCATGTTTCAGATGCAGATGTGGCTTACTCTAAGTACTCAAGCTTTCTTTTAAAACCGCTCTATATTTCTTCCTACAGTTTATGACAGATTTCTACTTAATGCCTTAAAATATTTCAAAAGTCTCTTTGTATGTGAACACATGAAAACCATACATTCTGTTCTCCGAAAGGCAGATGAAGTATGTAAGAAGAATGGCAGCATTTATTTGATAAATATTTCTCTTCAACATGTTAAATGTTACAATGGAGGTGAAGGAAGAAAGGCCAGACTAGTACTGTTGTGGAATTCTTTCCTTTAAAATGACTGTCATTATATCTTTAGTCTCAGGTAATGAGATTTATTCCTTCAAGAAGGTGTTTACCAAACACATCAAAAAGGTACACTTGCTTTTTAAAAACCTTCTACTTGGGGACAGCACAGTAAATATTTACAAGGCTAGGACATTTGACTGACATTGAGTTCGGTCTTTTGCCCTCTCTATTTACTGGTATTCACTGTTCTTTTTCTCTGATGCTTTACTTGATTGAGCTAAACCGGAAAACTATAAACAATTTATTGTAACACTGGGCGAATTTTATCTTCACTGCCTTTCACAGGTTTGTTTGTCTTGCTGTGACCTTGAGTTGAAGGAAATATTTCCATTTATCAAGTAGGGATGTGAAAAAGCTATTTGATGATTGCATTCTCAAGGAAAAAGTGCAATCTTTGTCCTGCAATTGGAAAACAGACACTTCAAAAATATTTTACTAGCTTCTTATTTCCTGCTTATTAAAATAAACATTAATATGCTGTAGTTCAATTATAAAAGTTCACTGTTGTATACATATGTGTGTTTTTTTTAAGAAGATTAACTCTGAGCTAACATCCACCACCAATCCTCTTCTTTTAGCTGAGGAAGATTGACCCTGAGCTAACATCTGTGCCCATCTTCCTCCACTTTATGTGTGGGACACCTGCCACAGCATGGCTTGACTAGTGGTGCTTAGGTCTGTGCCCAGGATTCCCGGGCTGCCAAAGGGGAGCGTGCGAGCTTAATGTCTATGCCACGGGGTGGGCCCCACTTTTGTACTGTTTAATTGTGATGAATAGAAAAATATTTTGATCATGAATCTTAATATTGAATGTAAATATCATTAATCTCAGAGGGTGCTGAAAAGTTTGTCCTTCTCTGCAAGCATGATGCTTCCGACGAGTATGAAATTCTTATCCGATTGTTATTCTTCTCTTCTCTCCTACTGGTCTGTGCATTTATTTCATCCTAAGAACAATTGCTATTGAAGCTGACTGGTCTGGAGGCAGATCCACAGAGGAACCTTTGGTTTCTGCCCTGACAGTGGACATTTCCTTTGAATTAACTATTGTCCAGGGCGCTCCACTTTGAAGAACCTAATCAGTTTGCAGCAGGCGTTAATGTCCACTGGAATATTCCATTAGATGAGACAGGAGAGTGAAGATAGGCTAGTCCAGTTGGACTTCAAAAGGAGAAAATGCAGAAAATTCAAGGATGCCATTTCCTTCTAGCTCTGAGAATCATTCTTTCAGTTCTGTAAATTGGAATGGAATAAATAAAACCTGACTATTAGCCAGCAAAGTGAAGTTTTTGCCTCAAAATATTAAAGTCAGTGGTAAGTGCAACAACATTTTTTGCCTGAAACCTTCCACAGGTGTGTGAATATTGTTCCAGTACAGATTTTATAAATATATATATATTTTTATAAATATATATATAAAATATAATTTACCTGAAAGCATAAACATTTCATTATGATCGTTTACTTTCTATTGCACTTTTGATCTAAGTCCAGTTTTTCTTGGATCCATCTTAGCTTTGCATTACACCACATTAGCAAACTGCAGAATTAGAAGCCAAGTCTACCAGATTCAGAGAACAGTGATGGATCACCGAAAACTTGTGCCACGTACACTGGGAAGAATACATGGTGTGTCTTTTTTTCCAAGAAAACATTAACTTGCCAACTGATCTATACTTTTTTTTGAGGAGGTAGAGTTTGTTTGGTTAATATTTACAGATTCAAAGCAGTGCATTTCTTACAGCTAAATTTGTCACCCTATTTTGAATTAACACTTTAATTTTGTTTGTCTTCAGTTATTAGGCTAAACATCAATGCCTTAGGGGCTTCCCTCTAGCCAAGCTCTGTTTATCCTATGGTTACTCTAATGTTGATGAAGAGGTCATCACATCTTATTGTTTCTGTTCTTCTTGGCTTCCTCCACGTTAGGATATAGCACAGATGGGAATCTTCAACTCATTAGAGGCAGTTAGTTTAACACTGACCCCATCAGTCTAGTCTATTTTTACATTAGAGACACCATAAGAATTTCTACCTCAAAGAGTTTATCATTATAGTTTAGCCATTGTGTGTGCACCCAGGTGAGAAGTCTCTAAGCTAGTGAGGCAGAACTAGGGAAGTAGATGTGTCATTGTGGGATGAATAGGAAAGCTTGAGGCAATTTACTAAGAATCTGAAAGTAGATTAGATTTATAATGTGCCTAGAGTTATTTAAAAATACACACACAGCTCATCCAGATCGATATTCTTGAAATGCAAGCTGGTTAGTGTTTTCTCTTCTAAAAAAAGGAGTCTAGATTGATGAAGAGCCCATTACTTCCAAATTTAATCACCTCAAGGTAATTAAAGCAATTTTGTGTTTTCTACTTTAGTGCTCCCCTGAAACGACAGCATCTGGACAACTTTAATTACCGTTTCAATTCAGTAAAATGCACAAAAAAATGGTAAGCTTGGTGACTAACAATGGCTCTTTTACTCACTATTTTTCTGATTTCTTGACTGTGGGGTTTTAGCTTATTTTCTATTAGTGCTTGGGGAAGTGACTACACATTTGAGGCTGCTTGTGCTCCCAGGCAATGTGGAGATGAGAACTCTGAAGGAAGGTCGCCATAAGGAAGCTGAAAGGATGGACGTTTAAGTCTTTAATGTACACAGTGTGGCTGTGGATTCTCTCTCTGACATAATTCTTGACAACATCATTTTAGTTGACTCTTCCAGTCCCCTGCTCATATTCTCTCAGAACTAACTGTATGAAAAGTAGTCCCTGGTATGCGACTAGACCTTAGCAGAGACTAAGTACCTGACCCTGGACATAAAGTGACTAGGTCACTGGAACTGTCCATCATGAATGGGGTGCTGCTGTTCACCAGGTGATAAAGTTGGGTGAGCACAGCAGCAATCCACCATATATTGGAAATGGTATATTACGGATCATGCCGAAGCAGGTCCATGGGGCACAAATAAGTTTCACAAACGGATCATGCAACAGGAGCTCACATCTCCATATCAAAGCTTCTATTTCACTGACACTTCTTCCTCGGGTCACACCTGTGGTCCCACGGAAGATCGTCTACAACCAGCTGACAGAAGATTAAAAATTTCATGTTTAGTTAATGAATAAATCAGTTTGATATATTGATGTGGATAGAAAATGGGTTGCTGCCACATTACATCCCTACTAGAGTAGCTCTGAGAGACCCTGGATAGGGAACATCTTCCCAATGGGCAGAACTTGGAGCAATAAACTTGGTCATAAACTTGATTTGTAGAGAGATATGGCCTGAGCTAAGGATCTACAAAGACTCCTGAGTGTGGCTGATGACTTGACTTGTTGGTCAGGGGACTGGAAGGAACAATATTGGAAGGGTGGAGATAAGGAAACGTAGGGCACAGGCATATGAATGAGTCTATGGGAGTGGGCACAAAGTCTGCAAATATTTGTGCCTCATGTCAATGCCTGGTAGACAGCATCCACCTCAGATGAGGTACTAAATAACCAAGTAGGTGGATGACTTGTCCAAAGGATGAACACTGGCCTCTGTAATTGGACATCTCCCCACTTGCCTAATGGAGCTATGCATGCAGTTCTGCCATAGAGGCAGAGGCGATGGCAGCATGGACTTCTCCTTCCCCACGTTGGTCTAGCTATTGCTACCATTGAATTTGTGAACTGTTAGCAGCAGACATCAAAACTGAGGGCTCAATATGATACCATCCCTTATATCCTTCAACTTGCTGGCAAGTTGATTTCCATTTTAGAGAAAGTAGTTATTTGTCCATACTGGGATTGATATATGTGCTAGGTCTGGGTTTGCCTCCCTCCCCACAATGCCTCAGCTTACACTATTTGAGGGTTTGTAGAGTTTCTGATTTATCAACATGAGATCCCACAGAACCATGGATGCATGATTATAGGATCTGTTGGTTGTTCCATTTGCTGCATGACCCAGCAGCTGCTGGCATTGGAATTGCCTCCTTAAGGTACAGCAGAAGTGTCACTTTAGAGATGATACTGCGTTAATTAGGCTTCTGTTCTTTAGACATTGTCTGTACTTTGAACCAATAAACCTCATACAGTGTTGTGTCCACCATACAGTTTTGGAAGGAGGAGTGGTCTTCTTTACCGCCACTCAAAATTGCCTATGTTCCTGTTACTTTAATCTATGTGGTATTAGAGACCCTTGTTTCAGATGTGAGTGGGATGCTTCTAACGGGGAATATAGTAAGGATTCCACTGAACCGAAAGCTATGCCCAGGCTTCTTACACTAGTAGACCAGCAGGCAGTGAAAGAAGTCATCCTGGCAGGGGTAATGGGCATTTATAATCTTTATCAGATTAGCTTGCTGCTACTTTATGTCGGTGGGCAGGAATATGGAGGAATATAGGTGATTCAGTGGGGTGCTTCTTGGTGCTTCCATTCCAAGTAAAAATCATAACGGGCAATTGCCCCAATCACAGCCTGACAAGGATATGGTAAGATGGATGGTAAAAGAGAGAAATAATGAATATAAATTATCGTCTGAAAAAAACAACAAAAAAAAAAA